>NC_041381.1:409708377-409727673 GCF_002162155.2 Triticum dicoccoides | reverse complement strand
TTTCCTAGCAATTACTCCTCTGCATGTATGCAGAGAGGAGATTGGGCGCGTGTTGGGTGGAATGAGTAGAACGAAGCAGAGGGAGGAACGAGCGAATCCCTGCATGCTCATTAATCACGCCTGCTCCCCCGTATCTCATGCAGATCACACCATCTTAAGGGCAAAATAGTCCAAAATATTCTATCCAAAGGGCTCCTTGGTATTTGGGCTGGGAGTTATGCGCAAAGAAAAGAGGAATAGAGGGAGTATTATTTGGCACCCCATCCTAAGCCCGCACAACTTTGAAGGAGACGTTCCATTCAACACTGAGGTGCCCCTACACCCTCAATGAACAATAAATTCGAGAAAAAGTTTAAAAAATAATAAAAAAATCTGAAACTTTGGGACATAAAACATGATCAAACATTCGATGCTCTTGCAAAGTTTCGGCCATAGATAACATTTGAGGAGCCCTCACAAATAATTCAGTGCTCAAAAGTGCACATGAACTTTGAACAGTGATTTTGTTTTGTTTTGTGAGGGCTAGCTCCTCAAATATTATTTGTGGCAGAAACTTTGCAAGAACATCAAATGCCTGATCATGTTTGATGTTCCAAAGTTTCAGCTTTTTTTTTTATTTTGCTTTCATTTTATTGAATTGACGGGTGTAGGTCACCCGGGAGCTATGACACCTTTCTCTTCTTATTGACTTCACGGCAAAAAAAACTATGGCTACAATATAGTGTGAATCATTTTTTTGTCGATTTTTTTTTCGAGGGTACGCCAAAGGCGTACCATAGCTTTTTAGAAGAGAGAAAGTATTTAAAAGAGATTACACGGTCGGTAGAGAGCACTCAAAGATCCCTCGACCAAACCCTCCACTCATCCAACATCTACCCTACTACTCACACCACATAGATACTCCCGTGGCTCCCGCTCTAGAACATGACCAACTCTTGCCAAATCAAATCCACCGTACCACCTTCATCCCTAAGGTGATTACGCCCAAAGACCCTTTCGTTGCGTTGTTTCCATAGGTTCCAGCAGATCGATATGACCACCGAGTCGAAGCCCTTCCTCAGCCTTTTCGGGACATGCTTCCTCGCATCATCCCACCAAGCATCTATGGTGGAATGGTGTGTTGGGCAGAGATCCGTATTGATGTTCATTCTGAGAAAGCAACTATGCCACACCTGCCTCGCAAACACACACTGCATCATAATATGATCAACCGTGTCCTCCTCCTGCCCGCAAAGGTAGCATGGCGATCTTTGGTCCTGTAACCCATGTCGAAAGCGTCTGTCAGCCGTCCAGAGTCTGTATTGCACCACTAACCACATGAAGAGCTTGCACACGAGCGGTGCCCAACACTTGCATATAGCAGCATAGACTTGAAACCGGATTCCTCCCATGCAAAGCATCGTGTAAGTTGAGGACGTTGTGTACACACCTTCGCGGTTCCAGGACCAGATTGGTTTGTCCTCAGAACCCGGCTCCAGATGTATATCAATCAGGATTTCCCACAATCGAACGAACTGGGTCAGTTCATCCGTGTCTAGCTGCCCAGCGATGTCATTGGTCACTGCATGCAACCACAGCGCATCCTTCACACTCCTTTGATTCACCACTTGTGTTCTGACCCATTTATAAATAAGCGGGGCCAACTCACCGATCGTAGCCCCACCGACCCACCGATCCTTCCAGAACAGAACCTTGGAGCCTTCACCAACCTGCCATTTCACAAGACTAGCAAATGTTGCGCTTGCTTGCTTGTCAGGAGTCCAATTTAGGCCTTGCCACGGCCGCGTGGCGTCAGTCCTGGATAGCCATTCCCACCTCATCCGGAGCGCGATCCCTTGCTTGTGCAGGTCGATGACACCCAATCCACCAAGCTCTTTTGGTCTACACACACGTTTCCAAGACACTAAACACCGACCACCATGAATTTCCTCAGAACCAGCCCAAAAGAAGGCACGGCATCCCTTGTCTAGCCGCTCCAATGCTCATTTAGGTGCCCCAGCAACAATAAAATGGTGAGTCAGCCTAGCCCTCATGACCTGGTTAACCAGAATCAATCTTCCTGGCCGAGTCACAAATCCTCTTTGCCATCCCGGGACAATGTGCAGAGCAGCATCCACTACTAGTTGCCATTCCGATCACTTTAACTGCTTGATGCTAAGCTGTAATCCCAGATATTGGCAAGGGAAAGTTTCCATCCTCCATGGTAAAGCCTCCTTCACAAGCTGTTCATCACTGTCCTCCGCCCTAATCATAATAGCAGCAGACTTGCCATAGTTTATTCTCAATCCCGAAGCTTCCCCAAAGATTGCAAGCGCCTCTTTAACAAAACACAGATCAGACACCGTGGGCTTGATGAAGAAAACAACATCGTCTGCGTAGAGGGATAACCGCTGCATCGGGGTGCAGCCATTCATGCTACTCAAGACCTCGGAATCATGTGCTTTTATCACGATTTCAGTTAACACATCCATGGAAATGACGAACAAGAGTGGCGATATAGAGTCTCCTTGCCTCAGGACCTTTGCATGCATGAACTTTGGTCCGGCAGATCCATTAACCACAATTCTAGAGCTTGCTGAAGTAAGTAGGGTACCAATCCATGTAATCCAGCGCTCAGAGAAACCTTTAGCCCTTAGGATCTCAAAAAGAAAAGACCATGAAAGCGAGTCAAACGCCCTTTAGATATCAAGCTTCAAGAGCACACCTTTGGTCTTCCTCCTGTGCAATCTTCGGGCCATTTGCCGGACCAACAGAAAATTGTCATGAATGTTCCTTCCTTAATGAACGCCGACCGATTGATATGCACAAGCTCCCCCATTCTCGGCCTTAATCTAGTTGCCAACAGCTTAGATGCGAGCTTGGGCATGCCGTGGACAAGGCTAATTGGCCGGAAGTCATTGACGCCGCAAGCTTCAGGAGATTTAGGAATGAGTGTTATGATCGCCTGGTTTAGCCGCCCAAAACCATTGCCATTGCCCAGAAAGAATTTCTGTAGTGCTGCAAATGAGATCTCCTTTAATGATCTCCCAAGCCGATTGGAAAAACAAGCCAATAAAGCCATCTGGCCCCGAGGCCCTATCCGATGGCATCTCCTTCACCACCCGCCAAATTTCCTCCTCTGAAAAAATTATCTCCTGATCCATAAGATCCACCGCCTGGATGCCTAACGCCTCTAGGTCAAGCGAGTGCTCGCGGGCCACGTCTTTTCCCAGAAGCTCTCTATAAGCGTTGAAGAAAGCCCTCTCCTTGCCCTGCTGATCGGCAATGACCTGAACGTCAACTTGAAGAGCTGGTATGAAATTCTTCATCCTCCGTCAGTTAGCCACTAGGTGGAAAAGCTGTGAGTTTGGATCCCCTTCCTGAAGCCAAGTGATCCTCGATCGTTGCCGCGCAATCGTTCTTTCCAGCGATGCCAAGCCCAGCACAACATGCTTCAGTTTGCTCCTCAGCCGACGCTCCTCCTCTAATAGCAGCCTGATCTCTTGTGCACAATCAAACCGCATGATAACAAGGTTTGCGACTGCTATCTGAAGCTTGATGTTGCCCACTCTTTTCTGTCCCCAGGCGTCCAGTGCTCTCGCCGTGTTCCTAAGCAGCACATCCAACCTGTGGAACGGGTCCAAGATGTCGTTATCACAGACCCACGCTTCCTTTACCACATCCAGGAGACCATCTAGCTTCGTCCAGAATTTCTCAAACCTGAACCTCCTCTTGTAATGCAGCCGTTCCTCCATTGCCAGATATAGCAGACAGTGATCCAAAGTCGAGGTAGATAGGGCTTGCATTAAGCACTCCGGGTGATCCAATTCCCAATCAATTGACACAAATGCTCTGTGAATTTTGGTAAGGGTAGGCACCTCACGCTCACTACACCAAGTGAATCTGCGGCCATGTAGAAAAAGCTCCTTGAGCGCATTGTCATCCACGAAGCGTTTGAACCTGCTCATCATCTTGCGGTCAACGTGAGCATTGCTCTTATCCTGGGCGTAGAGAATCATATTAAAGTCGCCAATCACAATCCAGGGCCCCGGACAGAGATGTCTTCTCGCTGTGAGCTCCTCCAAGAAGATGATTTTCTCCGCGTCCTCCTATGGCCCATACACCACCGTCAGCCACCAGGCCGACCCTTCTACCGGGGTGACATAACCCGTGATGAAGTTTGTGTCGTTGACAAAATTTGTCAACTGCACCTTAGTAGAGTCCCACGCTACGAAAATACCTCCACGGGTGTTAGAGGCCGGAAGATAAAAGAAACCATCATACGCTGGACCAAGGCATTGCATTATTACAAACTGATCAACCACCTCCAACTTAGTCTCTAAGATACACATGATGGCAGTATGAATCGAGGCTACAAACTCCCTAAGTGCTTTCCGTTTCGCAGGGCTATTTAGTCCCCTAACATTCTAGCATACCATCTCCATTGCGTTGTACGACATAGGAAAGGAGAGCCTCCCATGTCAGTAACCGCCAACTTCTCTACGCTCTCACCATCGCGTCGCACTCCACATCACCTCCCATATTAAAAGGGATAGCCTTGCCAAAGATGGCCGCAATTGCCCTAAGCTGCTGCTCCTGTAGAGGCGAGTCAAACACCTGTCTCAATTGCCCGAGAGCATCCTCAGAGACCGCTAAATCCTCACAATCAAAGTCCAGGGTCTTCAACAGAACTGTCTCCGCGGCCGATGCTTTAGACTTGCGCGGGCCTCCCACCCCCAGCGATCTGGTGGCACGCTGAGGTGTGAATGGATCCTGGCCAGGTTTCACTCCCCTAAGTCCCTCAAACTCCTTGAGAAGTTGTGGTGCTAATTTCTTGAGCAGTCCAGCACAAAAAGTCTTGATGTTGTTCACCGCCAGTTCCTCCTTGTAGGACAATCTTTGACCCAGAATACAATGGAAGTCATCCCCTGCCAAATCCTTTTTTTAACCATGTTGCTTCCAGAAAAGTTTCGTTTTTTTAACCTTTTCGAAACTACTATTTTGCATATAGGGTACGTGCGCACCCAGGAGCACCAAATTCCCTTCCGGGTCACTGGTCACTTTTATAACCATGTTTTTTTTTGCGGAAAAACTTCCAATCTATTCATTTTCAATCATGGCAGTACAACGAATACCAGAAATAAAAATTACATCCAGATTCGTAGACCACCTAGCGACGACTACAAGCACCGAAGCGAGCCGAAGGCGCGCCGCCGTCATCGCCCCTCCATCGCCGAAGCCGGGCACAACTTGTTGTAGTAGACAGTCGGGAAGTCGTCGTGCTAAGGCCCCATAGGACCAGCACCCCAGAACAGCAACCACCGCCGATGAAAAATAACGTAGATCGGAAGGATCCAAATCGAAGACACACGAACGTAGACGAACAACGACGAGATCCGAGCAAATCCACCAAAGATAGATCTGCCGGAGACACACCTCCACACGCCCACCAACGATGCTAGACGCACCGCCGGAACGGGGGCTAGACGGGGAGACCTTTATTCCATCTTCAGGGAGCCGCCGCCGTCTCGCCTTCCTGAGTAGGACATAAACCCTAACAAGATTGAAAAAAACGACTAAAAACGAAGCCCTCCCGCCGGCCCTTGCCAGGATCCACCGCGCCTCCATGGTCCTAGGGCCACCGGAGACGAGGCGGACCTGCGCCGGCGCCGGCGAGAGGCACAAACCCTAACTTTTTTTCTTGGAGGAGGAGGAGGAGGTTATGCACTAATGCTTGATGGCGATATTGAACACTAAATTGGAGAATGCTGATTTTGTTCTCTCTTTTTTGATTCTGTTTGAAAGTTTTCCCGCGTTATACGAAACACAGATTAGAAAGAGTCGATGCCCTAACACAAATACCATGCTGGTATTAATCTTGCAGGAGACCGATCCTGACAACCCTCCTGTACGTGGGCGCATACGTGGGCACAACACCGCGCAACGATCGCATGCTGCATGCATGCAGTGCAGCTGCGCGTACCACTTCGCACGCATCAAATAATGGCGAAGATCCTGCAGCTTTTCCATGATGCATGCATGCATGCCATCTGCCTGAAAAATTCTGCATTGTCGGGATGGTGGTGCACTATTTACACCGCTTCCCTTCTTTCGGGTCTGGCAAGGTTTGCAACATATCAGCGAAAGAACGTCAGCTACTGATCAGAGTGGTAATGCTGTCCGTGGATGTCATGATGAGAACCTATGTAATTTTTTCATTTCTCCTATAGTGGTCTCCTTGCTATCAAAAGGAAATACGTTGGATCGACATAAGGTAGGTATAATTTCGCAAAAGAAAAAGGACACAAGGTAGGTATAAATGTTAGATAAAACTAGAATAAATGAGATACGAGAGACATGGATTTTTACATGAAAATTCTTGTGGAAAAAAATCACGGACACACGAAGGCACAATTCACTATGATGAAGGAGTATTACAAGAACGAGACGACATGCCGTCTTTAGGTGCGACTACATGAGGTATATATGAGGGGCAATACATAAGAGTCCTTTGAGGACAAGTAAACAAGTTATACCCGTACGCGTCAACGTCAAAGCAACGCCCACATCATTTGTACTACATTTAGTCCAACACGGTAGAATTTGGTTCACAATTTAACAATCTACCCCTTAAGCCAAATTCCCTCTAATAATCGAAGAAAGTAAATAATTCCATCCAAATCGGCACAAATATCTTGTGCGTCAAATTACATAGGACTAGTGAGAAATACCAATTAAGCTTGAGCAAAGCCCAAACTTATTGGTAGGATTTTGAATACTTCCATTATGAACACTTGCCATATTATTAAATGGCGGTGAAAGATTATGACTGTTACCCTGGCACCCTTTGGTTTGATATCCTTAAAGCTAAGTACTTCTCTAATGGTAGTCCCATGTTTGCCTCGGCAAATCATGGCTCACGGTTTTGAAAGGACCTTGTTAGGGTGAGGGATGTTTTTCGGGAGCATGTCAAGTTTGTGGTCAATAATGGTGTCTCCACTCGTTTTTGGTTGGATTGGTGGACTGGTGACTCCACTCTTGCTTCTGCTTTTCCTACTTTGTTTTCTTATTGCTCTTTTCCTGAGATCTCAATCTCTGAGCTCTCCCAAAATAACTGGGACTTGGGCTTCCAAAGGTCCCTTTCTCCCGAAGAGTTGGGGGACTGGCATCGTCTTGCTGCTGTGTTCCCAATCCTCTCGGAGGAGGAGGACTCGGTTACCTGGCCCCATGTTGCATCTGGAAAGTTTTCCGTCAAGTATCTTTATACAAGAATTATTGCTGGTACCCCTACTTCCAAGTTCAAACCCATCTGGGCTGCTAGGATCCCTTCCAAGATCAAGATTTTTCTCTGGCAGGCCACTAGGGGTTGGCTGCCTTATGCAGATGAGATTCGAAATAGGAACGGCCCTAGCTCGGCATATTGTGCTTTATGCTCTACGCAGGAGGATACTAACCATATCTTCTTTGGTTGTACCATGGCCAAGTTGCTGTGGGGCTGTGTTCGATCGTGGTTGCAAACCTCTTGGCCCCCACTTCGTTTTCAGATGTTCGCTTGTTAACCTCTAACCTTCAGGGGCGCTCTAAGAGGATATTTTAGGTCGGGCTGGGTGCTCTTTGTTGTCGTTATGGACTACTAGAAACAAATTCACCATTGAGGGTCGGTTCCCTAACAAACCTGTTGATGTCCTGTTTAAAATGTCTATTCTCTTGCAGCAGTGGAAATTATTGACTAAACCTGTGGATTGGGATGGGTTGAAGGTGCTGATCAACAAAGTTCGTGCGTGTGCCAATCTACTATCTTCCCCTCCCGCCGCACCGTCTTCGTAGTTTGCTGGATTTATCCTTCACGGTAGGTGGTTGGCCTGTGTTCCTTTGTATCTGTCATTTGGGCATGTGTGCCGCCGAACTATGGTTTTCGTACTATGTGCTGGCTGGGCCTATGTGTTTTGGGTAAACTGTTTGGTTGTTGCTAGATTGATGTTACTCTACCGTGTGGCTTTATTTATAAAGTCGGGCATATGCCTTTTCTCTAAAAAAATTTGGCTTTGTCATCATATCAGCATGATTATCATGAGTGCTTACCTTGTATACCTCTAAATCACCTTCAACAACAACATCTCGAATATAATGATACCTGACATCAATGTGCTTTGTTCTCTCATGATACATTGAACTCTTTGTAAGATATATAGCACTTTGACTGTCACAAAATACGGTAGGGCATAATGAATCTCCACAGAGCTCAGCGTACAAACATTTTAACCAGATAGTTTCTTTGCATGCTTTAGAAATAGCCATATATTCGGCATCAGTAGTGGAACAAGCCACAATAGACTACATAGTTTCTCTCCAACTCACAACACAACCACCAATGGTGAAAACATAACCTTCGAGTGCCTTTTTCTTATCCAAATCACCAGCAAAACCAGAATCAAGAAAACCAACAAGTCCATCTCTAGTTTTCGCAAACTGTAAATAAGCATTGGAAGTACCTCTTGTTAGATAGAATGAGATCAACGAGAAGCGAGAGATGCAGATTTTTACATGGAAACCCTTGCAGGAAAAAAATCATGAACGCACGAAGGTGCAATTCACTATGATGAAGGAGAATTACAAGAACGAGACGCTAGGCCGTCTTTAGGTACGACAACATGGGGCATATATGAGGGAGAATACATAAGAGTCCTTGGAGGATAGGTAAACGAGTTGTATTCGTACATGTCGACTTCAACGCAACACACACACCGTTTGTACTACGTCTAGTCCCACATGATAGAATTTGGATCACATTTAACAATTAAGAGTGACACGCTATCATTTTTTCTCACATATTAAGACATTCATGGGCAGTGGCGGTCTGGCGGAGCTAGGGAGGGATTACTGGGGCAAATAGCGAAATATAATTTTTTGGAGGGGCGAAATACTCTATTTCTCTTAATTTCTGTTATCCAAAATAGCGTTTCTTCACAAAATATCCATTGGCTGGGGGGCCATGGCCCTTGCAGCTCAACACATAGCTCGGCCGGTGTTCATGGCACAATGGTTTGCTTAAGAAAAGGTGTCATAGCTCCCGAGTGCCCCAATGCCCCTCGTGAACAGTACATTCAAAAACAAATGAAAACAAAATTATTATTTTTGAAACTTTGAAACATCAAACATTGGATATTCTTGCAAAATTTCAGTGACAAATAATATTCGAGGAGCACACACAAAGAATCACTGTTCATAAGTTCATGTTGAGGAGTGTTTTATTGTGTGAGGGCTCCTCAAATGTTATCTGTGGCCAAAACTTTACAAGAACATCAAATATTTGATCATGTTTTATGTCCCAAAGTTTCAGATTATTTTTTTTATATTTTTTTCAAATTTATTGTAAAACATGATCAAATAAAACATCATAGTGCCTTGAATGTACATTTACAGTAAGCTGATTTTTGGTGAACCAACCTGTGGTTGGATAGTTAGATGGACAGTGGTATTCCCAGTCCACCAGGGTTCAAGTCCTGGTGCTCGCATTATTCCTGAATTTATTTCAGGATTTTTGGTGATGCGCTTTCAATGGGAGGAGACGTTTCCGTCGATGACGAGGTGCCTACGGTGATTTCGTAAATTTCAAGATGACATGCCGGCTCAGTCTCTCGAAGGTGCTCATAGTGGTAGGGTGTGCGTTCATTGAGGTGAGTGTATACGCGTATGTATGAACGCTTGCGTCTGTACTGATGCTCAAAAAAAAGTAAGCTGATTTTTGAAAAGACTCGGTCTACTGTTGTGTACTCTCTCAGTTTGATTTTCTCCGCATATAAGCTTTGGCTTCAGTCAAACTTTGTCCAAAATTATAGGAAAAAAATGAACATTCACAATATCAAATCAATACTATTAGATGCATTAGATCTTAATATTTTCAAAATATAAAATTTGCCAAACAAAGTTTGACTTAAGAACATCTTGTATGTGAAGTAAAAACGAAAAGTATATGTGTGTTTTTCCCCGTAAAAGAGTGTGTCTTCTTTTTCTACTTTTCTTTTAGATAATTTTCTTGTCCTACGTTGAAATATTTTTTGTTAGCTTTTTTAACACAAAACGCAAGCGCTCATATATATGCACATACACTCACTCCTATGAACGTACGTACGCACACCCTATCCCTATGAGCACCTTCGACAGACTTAGCCGGCATATCATCTTGAGATTTATAAAGTCACCATAGGCGCCTTGTTGTCGACGGAAACGTCTCCTTCCAATAAAAGCGCATCACCGGAAATCCTGAAATAAATTCAGAAATAATGCGAGCATCAGAACTTGAATCCTGATAGGCTGAGGATACCACTGTCCCTCTAACCATCCAACCGCAGGTTGGTTATCTTCGAGGCCCATGTTGGGCTTAAGGCCATGGCGTTAACCCGAGAGCTGTCTTGTGTACCAGAAGCCCATAGTCTGGTAGATCCCGTGACAAAGCACAAATGATATGTATTACTCACTGTGATTATTAAGCCTCCGATCGCTCACTAACGTAAGGGATGGACCGGCTTATTAGGAAAGCGAGCAAGCGAACCGTTAAGAGTGGTTTTAGAAACCTTCCGTAAGGTTCCTAAGCGGTTTTGGGAACATTTTGAAAGGTTCTTGAACCATTTTGTTTTTCTACTTTTACTGTTCTATACTTTTTTTCTTCTTTTTCTGTTTTTAGTCAAAGTACATAAATTTAAAAAATTATTCAAAATCTTCAAAGAATGTTTGAAATATTATAAATTGTTCATACTTTTTAAGAATCACATTTTTAAAAGATGCTTGAAAATTTAAAAATATTCGCAATTTTAAAAAGGAACTTTTCTCATAAATTCAAAATTTTGTTCATATTTTGGAAAAATAGTTTGTAAATTTTCAAAAATTATTTGGGATTTTAAAATTTGTTCATGAACATTTTTCGAATTTTTGAACATTTTTCTAAACTCAAGAAATTTTTTAGATCATAATTTTATTTGAATTTCATGATTCTAATTAATTTGTGAACTTTTTTGGAATCAGCGACTATTTTTAAATTTGTGAATTTTTTTCCGCAATCATGAATTTTTTTAAACAGCGAAGTTTTTCCTGTATTCATGAACATATTTTGGATAAAAAAACATTCACGAATTAGTTTTCCAAATCATGTTGTTCATTAACTGAATATGATACAACTCAAAAAGGGAACTCACCTACGCTCGCTCACTAGAGTGGTCCTATACGGCGGCATATGCGCCAGTTTTTCCAAGCAGCTCGTTCGTTCTACGTTCAGTTGTCAGTTTTTCTCAAAAAACAAACACGGTCATCAGTTGACATTGGAGCATTGACCGATCGCTGTTAACCGTGTTGACCATTGACTTTTCCAATTTTGAAATGTTCATGAAATAAAAAAATGATTTATGATTTTGGAGAAGAAAAGATCGTGGATACAAAAAAAAAATCATGAATTTGAAAAAAGTTCTTAGGTCTGAAATTTTTTGAAAAAAATTGTGAATTTGAAATACTTGTGGATTTATAAAAGTGCAAAAAGTTGATAAAAGTTCACAAATTTAAAAAACACATATTTCAGAAAAGTTCACAAATTTTTGAATGTTCTGAATGCAAAAATATTAACAAATTTAGAAAGTTCATAATTTTTTAAAAATCAGAGATTTAAGAAATGTTCATGAATTTGAAAAATTTGGAATTGGAAAAAATAGCGAAATGGAACAAAATTGAATTTGAAAAAAGTTCATGAATTTAACCAAACCTCACGAATTCAAAAAAAGTTTGAGAAATTTATAGAAATATTTCATGTGTACTAATTACATAAAAAATTATAAAAATAGAACAAAAAAGAAAAATTGGGCTAAAAACAGACATAAACAAAAAAACTGTCCACTGAAAAACGCAACAAGAAACACACTCCCGCTAGAGTGCTAAATTGGTCGATTCATTCGGCTTGGGTGGGGTGTGTGATGAAGCTATGTACCTAGGGTAGGGTCATGGACCTGTCCGAGATACCCTCCCTAAGGACATCTCTAGAGGAAACCACCTTTCAGTCGACCTGGAAGGGTTCCACTCGACGGACTCGAAGACACTCGACCATGAAGCCAAACACTCGACCGCCAGGAGATCTAAAGTCACCCTACACGCAACGGTCTGTCATTAAGTAGCTTTTATGGTCATCATAGCACTTTATTTGTGGCGTTACCAGTAACGCCCGACCTTAATGTACCTTAAACCCTGCATAACTGAGGGCGGGAGGGGTCTGGCAGAGTCTATATAAGCCACCTCCATCCTCAGTGTAAAGGGTTCACACCCCTGTAACTCATATACACATAATCCAGTTGACCGCCTCCGGGCTCCAAGACGTAGGGCTGTTACTTCCTCCGAGAAGGGCCTGAACTCGTAAACATCTTGCGTATACAACTACTCCATAGCTAGGATCTTGCCTCTCCATTCCTACCCCCCTATTCTACTGTCAGACTTAGAACCACGGCAGTTGGCGCCCACCGTGGGGCAGGTGTCTTAGCGACTTATTGGAGAAGTTGCGATTTTCCGATCTCCTTCATCATGGTTTCAGGCGGAGTTTTGGTTGAGGGCCGCGAGATCCGTCTCGGCGCGCTCACGTTCATCACCGACAACTCTGCTTGGCTTCAGGAGGCTCCACTCGACATCGACGCACTCCCTGTCCGCGGGGCGACGCACTTTCACGCGTGCGTCCGCGGCGTCCTCCTGCGGCAACCGTCGACCCAGTATCGGTCGACCCCTGTGTCATCCTCCCCCCTGTTTCCGGCCGCCGCAAGCGCTCTGGTCGGTCGAGGCATCAGCGGTGGGTGAGACACGCGGTGGCCCGCCAGTCGGCCACCCCCCAAGTCGCGGCAATCGAGCCCGACGAATCTTTCTACGGCCTGTTCGATCTATCGACTGGCTCCGCAGAGACTGCATCCGAGTGCGAGAGCAGTGATCCAGCGGCGGAGGTTCTGATGGTCAATGGACCACGCAGTCCTCCTGGCTTTCCCCACGCCGACGGAGGCGACGGCGGAGGCGATCCGGCGCAGGTCCACAAAGAGTATCAACCCAAGCCCCTCACTTCGCTGCAGAGGGAAGAACTTCGCCGCCGGAACATGGATGCGGTACACACTCCTATCATCGGATAAACCCCGGAGGCTCATGCCTTAGAGGATGCGCGCCTGGCCAACTTGGCTGAGCGCACTCGACTGGAGAACCTCTAGCGAGCACTCGACGAGTGTGTGCGGCAACGGGTTCCAGAAACCAGCCGACGTCAACTCTTTCCACCACCGACTCAGGTATATCGAACTCCGATTCAGAATTTAGCAGCTGCAGCCTGTATAGCAGAGTCGATTCAGCCTTCCCAGTCAGAGGCTGGCAGAGGCTTGTTACAGATCAGAGCATTACTTCGGGCAGCGGGAGATCAAAATTCAGCTGTCTCACAGTCACGGAATAGGATTCACAGCAGATCCGTCGCTGCGAATACAGTCCAGTCGGCCCATAGCCCAAGATCGCCCCCGAGGTGTGTGGAGACCAGTGTGATCAGTACAAGAACCATGAGCAGTATGATCACCGACTCGATCGCAATGATCGACATCGAGTGCCCACCCCTCCCCCAAGGGGTGGATCGTACGTGCCTCAACAGCAGGATGATAGACGTCAGCACAATGTTGGGCGAAGGATTCCAGTCGACCCCAGGGAACCAGGTTTTGATGCGAGATCCATTATCGTTCAAGGTTTGGTCGACAAGAACAGAGCTCACCGAGAAGGTTATGACAGAGATGTGCCTACCAGCAGCAGAGTACACATTTCAGGGCCAGAGTGCTTCAGCAGAGCCATCAGGGCCGCGGTGATTCCTCCCAACTTCAGGTTGGCGACTGGAGTTAGTAAGTTCACCGGTGAGTCCAAGCCTGATACTTGGCTTGAAGACTACCGAGTGGCTGTTCAGATTGGCGACGACAACGATGAGGTGGCCATGAAACACCTGCCTCTTATGTTGGAGGGCTCGGCCGGAGCATGGTTGAATCAGTTAGCACCTAGCAGCATTTACACTTGGGAAGATCTTGCCCGAGTGTCTGTCAGAACATTTGAAGGAACTTGCAAGCGACCAGCAAGGTTGACAGAGCTGCAATCTTGTGTGCAGAAGTCGAATGAAACTCTGAGGGATTACATCCAGAGATGGATCACGTTGCATCACACAGTAGAGAATGTATCTGATCACCAGGCAGTCTGTGCCTTCAAGGAAAGCGTTAAGTACAGAGAGCTAAACCTAAAATTCGGTCGAACCAAAGACATGTCTCTGAGTCGAATGATGGAGATTGCCACCAAGTATGCCAATGGTGAAGAAGAGGATCGGCTCCGTAGTGGCAAGCACAAATCAGCCGCCCATGAAACCGGGGGAGGGAACTCCAGTTGGAAGCAGAAGCGGAAAGCCGAGCTAGCTGCTCCTGGAGAAGCCTTGGCCGTGACTCAAGGAAAGTTTAAAGGGAAGCCCAAAGGGTCTTGGAACCCTAAGAAGGTGAAGGACAAGGAAGGGAATGACGTGATGGATTTGCCATGTCACATCCACACGAAGAAAGATGAGGAGGGTAAATTCATTTATCCGAAACATACCACTCCATAGTGTCGGCTCTTGATCCAGCAATTCCAAGGGAAACAGCCCAAAGATAAGGAAAAGGAGTCGGACAAAGTTGAAGACAAAGAAGATAGTGATGATGGATATCCCCAGGTCAATTCCACCTTGATGATTTTTGGTGATGTTGAAAGCAAAAGTCGACTGAAAGTTATCAACCAAGAGGTGAATATGGTTGCTCTGGTGACACCCAGTTATCTGAAATGGTCTCAGACTGCCATCACATTCGAACAGTCCGATCATCCGACACACATAGTCACCCCTGGGAGGCAAGCTTTGGTGGTCGACCCAGTCGTCGAAGGCACTGGACTGACTAAAGTTTTGATGGACGATGGCAGTGGCCTGAATATATTGTATGCAGAGACGTTGAAAGGGATGGGCATTCCGATGTCCAGACTCAGTACCAGCAACATGAGTTTCCATGGAGTCATTCCTAGAAAGAAGGCCGAGTCACTCGGCCAAATTACTCTTGATGTGGTTTTTGGTGATTCCAAGAATTACCGCAAAGAAAAGTTGACGTTCGAAGTTGTGGATTTCCAGAGTGCTTATCATGCTATTTTGGGAAGGCCAGCTTATGCACGTTTCATGGCTCGACCATGTTATGTGTACCTCAAATTGAAGATGCCTGGTCCCAAAGGTGTGATCACTATTACTGGCAATCGGAAGAAGGCGGAAGAGTGCTTTCAGAAAGGCTCAAAGATCGCCGATGCTCAGATGGCAGTGGTAGAGCTGCAGGAATACCAGAAAACTGCAGATCCGAGTGATTTGTTGCGAGCCAAGAAGCCCGCTACGGAATCGGCATTTCAGTCGTCCGGTGAGACAAAGCCGATTCACATTCACCCGACCGACCCCAGTGCTGCTCCGACTCATATCTATGCAACATTCGACTCCAAATAGGAAGAAGCGCTCATCCAGTTCCTCCATGAGAACTGGGACATCTTCGCATGGAAGCCTTCTGACATGCCGGGTGTTCCCAAGGGGCTGGCTGAGCATCGTCTACGAGTCGACTCAAAAGTGAAACCTGTCAAGGAACATCTTCGACGGTCTGCCGTCCAGAAGAGAAAGGCCATTGGTGAGGAGGTGACTCGACTCTTAGCAGCGGAGTTTATCCAAGAGATTTACCACTCCGAGTGGCTCGCCAATGTTGTCATGGTCCCCAAGAAGGACAAGTTACTTCGCATGTGCATTGACTTCAAACATATCAATTGGGCCTGCCTGAAAGATCATTTTCCTCTCCCCCGCATCGACCAAATAGTCGACTCGACTGCAGGATGTGAGCACCTGTCTTTTTTAGACGCCTATTCCGGTTACCATCAGATCCGTCTGTATGGACCCGACAAGATCAAAACCGCTTTCATCACTCCATTCGGGTGCTTCTGTTATGTCACCATGCCATTCGGCCTCAAGAATGCCGGAGCCACATTCATGAGGATGATTCAGAAGTGTTTGCTCACTCAAATCAGTCGGAATGTGGAAGCATACATGGATGATATTGTGGTCAAATCACGAAAGGGTTCCGACCTGCTGACTGACCCTGCTGAAACATTTGCCAACCTCAGGAGGTATGATATCAAGCTTAATCCATCAAAGTGCACATTCGGAGTTCCTGGCGGAAAGTTACTCGGTTTTCTCGTTTCCGAACGAGGAATCGACGCCAACCCAGAAAAAGTTGGTACTATACTCCGAATGAAACGCCCTTTGCGTGTGCATGATGTCCAGAAGCTTACTGGATGCTTGGCCGCTTTAAGTCGATTCATCTCTCGCCTCGTTGAAAAGGAATTGCCCCTTTACCGACTGATGAAGAAGTCAGACAAGTTCGAGTGGACTCCCGAAGCTGATGCAACGTTTGCAGAGCTAAAAGCCCTGCTCTCCACCCAGCCGGTGCTTGCTGCCCCAATCAGCAAAGAGCCTTTGCTGCTTTACATTGCAGCCTCAGGACAAGTCGTCAGTACAGTACTTACGGTCGAGCGGGAAGAAGAAGGAAAAGCCTTTAAAGTTCAGCACCCAGTATATTATCTTTCTGAAGTTTTGACCCCATCAAAGCAAAGATACCCTCATTATCAGAAGCTTGTATATGGGATTTATATGACCATGAAGAAGGTTGCTCATTACTTCTCTGACCATTCCATTACAGTCGTCAGCGACGCCCCATTGTCAGAGATTCTGCACAACAGAGATGCAACTGGTCGAGTGGCAAAATGGGCGATTGAACTCCTTCCCCTTGATATCAAGTTTGAGGCAAAGAAAGCCATCAAGTCCCAAGCAATAGCAGATTTCATCGCCGAGTGGATTGAACAGCAACTGCCGACTCAAGTTCACTCGGAGCACTGGATCATGTTCTTTGATGGCTCTAAGATGCTGAATGGTTCCGGTGCTGGGGTAGTGTTGGTCCCCCCCCCCGAGGAGATAAGCTCAGATATGTGCTCCAGATCCACTTTGATTCCTCCAATAACGAAGCAGAATATGAAGCACTTTTGTATGGGTTGCGTATGGCCATTTCACTCGGCGTCCGTCGCCTCATGGTTTATGGCGACTCAGATTTGGTGGTTAATCAGGTGATGAAGGAGTGGGATGTCAAAAATCTAGCCATGATTGGTTACTGCAATGCAGTGAGAAAGCTAGAGAAGAAATTCGAGGGGTTAGAGCTCCATCATATACCCCGACTGAGAAATCAGCGGCTGATGATTTGGCAAAAATAGGTTCCAAGAGAGAAGCCATTCCCAGTAATGTGTTTTTGGAGCACATCCACACACCATCAGTTCAAGAGGATCCTTTCATCGAAGAAGCCCTGCAGCCAAAAAGTGTTACAGATCTGACTGAAGTTGAGGTCCCAGCTGTGGTCGACCTGATCATGGAAGTCTTGGTCATCACTCCCGACTGGACAGTGCCGTACATCGCGTATATCCTAAGGAAAAAGCTCCAGGAGAACGAAGAAGAGGCTCGACAGATCGTCCACCGATCCAAGGCCTTTACTGTGATAAAGGGACAGTTGTACAGGGAAAGCGCGACTGGAGTTAGCCAGAAATGTATAACACCAGAAGAAGGTCAGATTATTCTTGATGATATTCACTCGGGGACCTGTGATCATCATGCGTCCTCTCGGACCATTGTGGCTAAAGCATACCGAGTGGGATTTTATTGGCCAAGAGCAAATGAAATGGCGAAGGAAATAGTCGACAAGTGTGAAGGATGTCCGTTCTATTCCAATATGTCACACAAACCCGCCTCAGCCTTGACGACCATTCCACTCGTCTGGCCCTTCGCTGTTTGGGGATTGGATATGGTTGGACCACTGAGAACTAGCAGGAGCGGCTTCACCCATGTACTGGTGGCAGTCGACAAGTTCACTAAGTCGATTGAAGCTAAGCCTATCAAGAATCTTGATGCCAGCACTGCTATCAACTTCATCAGAGAGTTGATATTTAGATATGGAGTTCCGCACAGCATCATCACTGATAATGGGTCAAACTTTGATTCCGACGAATTCAGAGCTTTCTGCGCTTCTCAAGGCACGCAATTCGACTACGTTTCTGTCGCTCACCCCTAGTCGAATGGACAAGCAGAAAGAGCAAACGGCTTAATTCTCAAAGGACTAAAACCCCGGTTGATGCGTGACCTCAAGCACGCAGCAGGCGCATGGGTTGACGAACTTCCGTCAGTTCTTTGGGGATTAAGGACCACCCCTAATCGGTCGACTGGACGGACTCCATTCTTTCTGGTCTATGGAGCTGAAGCAGTTCTGCCGAGTGACCTGCTTCACAATGCACCCCGAGTCGAGCTCTACACTGAAGATGAAGCAGAACAAGACCGACAGGACGCAGTCGACCTTCTAGAAGAAGAAAGAGAGATGGCCATGATCCGATCGACTATCTATCAGCAGGACTTGCGTCGATTCCATGCCAGAAACGTGAAGAGTCGAGCCTTCCAAGAAGGAGATTTGGTCCTCCGAGTGGATCAGCAGAAGCCACACAAGCTTGCTCCTACTTGGGAAGGCCCCTTCATCGTCACCAAAGTTCTCCACAATGGAGCGTACCGTCTTTACAATGTCGATCGCCAGATTGACGAGCCATGAGCTTGGAACGCGGAGCTGCTCCGCCCCTTTTATACTTAAGTACTCACTCGGATGAGATGTAATAAAAGTACTTATGTAGTTTGTTTATCAAAGACAAGAGTGTTATAATTTTCCCAGTGATTGTTGTTACTTTTGTTTACGTGAGAAATCCCCCAGTGGGTGGCTTAGCTGCGAATCCGTTTCGCCTAAGTTTGTAAAAAAATCCCTACCGAGTGGTGAGCCAGCCTCCCACTCGGGGGCTTAGCTGTGAATCCGTTTCGCCTAAGTACTTGAAAATCCTACCGAGTGGTGAGCCAGTCTCCCACTCGGGGGCTTAGCTGCAGTCCAGTACTCGCCTAAGTATTTGAAAATCCTACCGAGTGGAGAGCAATCCTCCCACTCGTGGGCTTAGCTGTAGTCCAGTACTCGCCTAAGTGTTTGAAAATCCTACCGAGTGGAGAGCAATCCTCCCACTCGGGGGCTTAGCTACAGTCCAGTACTCGCCTAAGTATTTAAAAATAATACCGAGTGGAGAGCAATCCTCCCACTCGGGGGCTTAGCTGCAGTCCAGTACTCGCCTAAGTGTTTGAAAATCCTACCGAGTGGAGAGCAATCCTCCTACTCGGGGGCTTAGCCGCAA
>NC_041381.1:409703382-409708005 GCF_002162155.2 Triticum dicoccoides | reverse complement strand
CCTAAGTGTTTGAAAATCCTACCAAGTAGAGAGCAATCCTCCCACTCGGGGGCTTAGCTGCAGTCCAGTACTCGCCTACGTATTTAAAAATCCTACCGAGTGGAGAGCAATCCTCCCACTCGGGGGCTTAGCTGCAGTCCAGTACTCGCGTAAGTATTTAAAAATCCTACCGAGTGGAGAGAAATCCTCCCACTCGTGGGCTTAGCTGCAGTCCAGTACTCGCCTAAGTATTTGAAAATCCTACCGAGTGGAGAGCAATCCTCCCACTCGGGAGCTTAGCTGCAGTCCAGTACTCGCCTAAGTATTTAATCCATTCTGATCCGCAAGGACGACGAGGTGCAGGTCGACTGCTACATTATCCTTCGGAGCTACGCCACAAATACAATGTGTGCTCTGCAAGGACGAGGAGGTGCAGGTCGACTGCTACCTTCTCCTTCGGAGCTACGCCACAAATAAATGTGCTCTCTGCAAGGACGACGAGGTGCAGGTCGACTGCTACCTTCTCCTTCGGAGCTACGCCACAAATACAATGTGCGCTCTGCAAGGATGACGAGGTGCAGGTTGACTGCTACCTTCTCCTTCTGAGCTATGCCACAAATACAATGTGCGCTCCATCCTGATCGGCAAGGACGTAGGTCAATTGCAATCTGTGCTCCATCCCTACATGAAAGAACGATGAAGTGCAGGTTGACTGGACTTTCCACCTCAGAGCTACGTCTCAAGCACTAAAGCATATTCCGAGTGAAGAACAAAGTTCGCTCGAAGGCAAATGCAAGCATATTCAACGATAAGTCAAGTTCAGATAACATCCTACGGATTCAGAAGTGCTCAGGCGTCAAGCCTGTAAAAGTTTATCGGTTACAAAACCACTCGACATTCCAAGGAAAATTTAAGGCGAAGCATAGAAGTTTTTCTTACTCCTCAGGTGGAGGACTGGAGGGCACGACAAACTGGTCCAGGTCAATTCCATTAGCAATCCGAGTGGCAGCAGCAATGAAGGTCTCCATGAAAGATTGGAAGTCGTGCTTCTTGGTATTGGCCACCTTGATGGACGCCAACTTGTCCTCTCGTGCATCCTTGCAGTGAACACGGACCAGGGACAGAGCAACATCAGCACCGCACCTGGCAGAAGACTTCTTCCATTCTTGCACTCGACCTGGAACGTCATTCAGTCGAGTCATTAAAGACTCGAGGTCATTTTGAAGCGTCTCTCTTGGCCAGAGTGTCGTGTCGATCCGCGACACCGCAACCTTCAGTCGAGTGAGGTAGTCAACCACACCAGCAACACGAGACTCCAGTCGGAGCACGTTCATAGCAGCTTCATCCTTCACAGGAGAGTTAATGGGGTCCAAGCTTGTCTCTACTCGACTGGTCTCCTCCTCGAAGTTCTGGCAGAATTCTGTAAACACAATTTGAAGTTAAGCCAACAGTTCTATGATGAGTCGATGATAACAAGTCAGTCGGATAGAAGAGATTACCTTCAAGCATGATAAATAACTTCTTGGCGAGCCCTCCCAGATAAGCCTCCAGATCATTCTTCTTCCCCGCCAGTTCGCTAGCCTTGTCACTCAGAGCTATCTTGTCATTCTTCAGACGGCTGACCTCCTTGTTGGCCGCGTCGAGAACATCTTTCAGATTGGCGTTCTCCTCTTCAAGTTTTCCGACTGAAGCTGGTTTTTCTTCCACAAGCTTCGTTTTGTCCAAAGCCGCCTTCTGCGCCTCGGCGAGGTCAAGGTCCTTCTTCTTCAGAGCCTCCTTCAGTTTATCTGCAAAGTGACAATGAGATCAGAATCAGGAATGGACAGAAAGATAAAGACAGTCGTCAAGATTCTCACCAAACATACCTTTTGCTTCAACCTTCGCCTTCTTAAAGTTCTCTTGAACAAGCTTCAAGTCAAGGTCGAGCTGGATATGCTTGTTTTCCAATTCAGTATAGCGAGCCACAAGCTCGCAAGATTTCTGCAAAGGGTCAGTCGACAGACATCAAAGATAGGTTGCTTCCGAGTGACTAAGAGAAAAATCATAACATTTCTAAGACTACAGCCGAATCAAAATATTCAACAGTAGTCTCGGGGACTACACCCAGTGGGTGAACTCCTCTCCCTACTTCTTAAACGATTTTCAGAAAAAATACAAAAATATTTGCCTTTTTTTGCCCTTCTTCCACTCGTTCTTTCGCTTGATTTTCCGTATGGCTCAACCCAAGAGTTTTGATCCTTATTATAGGAAGTTGGAAGAGATTGAAAATAATGCTAAAAGTTTCATGTCACTATAATTTGAGCATAATAGTTTCTTTAGAAACGAGCTTAAAGAAGAAAAAGCTATGATGGAGTATATTAATAAAGAGCTTGATGACATGTCTAAGGAATTTTATGGTTTGAAATCTCAGTTTGCTCACCTTGATTATTTAGTAGGCCAAATTTCTGATAAACTAGCTACTTTGGTAAATAAGATGGCCGCAAAATCGGAATCTTTAAATAATGATGGAGATCTTAAAGTGATTGATGTGAGTCCTATTGAATCTTTGTTTTCTAATATAAATCTTGATAAATATGGGACTAGAGGTGAGTCAAATTTAGCTAGAAGGCGTCCCAATGATACGGAGTTTATAGATCTTGATGCAAAAATTGGTAGTGGGATTGGAGAGGTCAGAACTTTAAGTAGCAATGAACCCACTCTTTTGGATTTCAAGGACTTTAATTATGATAATTGTCATTTGATAGATTATATTTCCTTGTTGCAATCCATGTTGAATTCTCCTCATGCTTAAACTAAAAAAGCTTTTACTAAACATATCGTCGATGCTATGATGAAATCTTTTGAAGAAAAACTTGAGTTGGAAGTTTCTATCCCTAGAAAACTTTATGATGAGTGGGAACCTACTATTAAGATTAAAATTAAAGATTATGAGTGCCATGATTTGTGTGATTTGGGTGCTAGCGTTTCCATGATTCCGAAAACTCTATGTGATGTGCTAGGTTTCCGTGGATTTGATGATTTCTCTTTAAATTTGAATCTAGCGGATTCCACTATTAAAAAACCTATGAGAAGGATTAATGATGTTCTTATTGTTGCAAATAGGAATTATGTGCCCGTAGATTTCATTGTTCTTGATATAGATTGCAATCCTACATGCCCTATTATTCTTGGTAGACCTTCCCTTAAAACGATTGGCGCAATTATTGATATGAAAGAAGAAAACATTAGATTTCCATTTCCATTAAGGAAGGGCATGGAACACTTTCGAAGAAAGAAAATTAAGTTACCGTATGAATCAATATTGAGAGCTACGTATGGATTGCATACCAAAGATGACAATACCTAGATCTATTGCATTATGCCTAGCTAGGGGTACTATACAGCAGTGCTTGTTGGGAGGCAACCCAATTTTATTTTTACGTTTTTTGTTTTGCTTCTGTTCTTGAACAAAATAAACATTATTACCCCTGTAGTAATTGTGTTTTGGTGTTAATTAGTGTTTGAGCCAAGTAAAGCCTTTGGGATACTTTGGTTTATCATTGATTTGATCTTGCTGAAAAACAGAAACTTTTGCGCCATTGCCAAAATTGTTAAAAATCACAGAAGTGTGGTAAAATCATGATTT
Organism: Triticum dicoccoides; assembly: GCF_002162155.2. Taxonomy (NCBI): domain Eukaryota; kingdom Viridiplantae; phylum Streptophyta; class Magnoliopsida; order Poales; family Poaceae; genus Triticum; species Triticum dicoccoides. Next base: position 409,704,401 of record NC_041381.1, on the reverse strand, counting down.
TTTACACAAGATTGATATACAAATTGCCTCTGTTGTCCTGATTTTTCAGATTTTTTGGAGTTACATAAGTATTCAAAGTTTACAGATTACTTCAGACTATTCTGTTTTTGGCAAATTCCATTTTCTTTGTGTTGTTCGCTTATTTTGATGAATCTATGGGTAGTATCAGGGGGGGGGGGTATGTGACACGTCGATTTTGCATCATGTTTTCCTACTATTATTTATATTGTTTTTATGCATAATAATGCCTTTTGAAGTAATTCTAATGCCTTTTCTCTCATAATATGCAAGGTTCACTCAAAGAGGGAGAATATCGACAGCTGGAATTATGGACGTGAAAAAGCTACGTCAGGCCACCTATTCTACAGAACTCCAAATGAGCTGAAACTTCCCGGGGATTTTTTATGGAAGAAATAGGAATCATTGGAGCAAATAACTGTTGGGGAACGTAGTAATTTCAAAAAAATTCCTACGTACACGCAAGATCATGGTGATGGCATAGCAACGAGAGGGGAGAGTGTTGTCCACATACCATCGTAGACCGTAAGCGAAAGCGTTATGACAACGCGGTTGATGTAGTCGTACGTCTTCACGATCCGACCGATCCAAGTACCGAACGTACGGCACCTCCGAGTTCAGCACACGTTCAGCTTGATGACGATCCCCGGACTCCGATCCAGCAAAGTGTCGGGGATGAGTTCCGTCAGCACGACAGCATGGTGACGATGATGATGATGCTCTACCGGCGCAGGGCTTCGCCTAAACTCCGTGACGATATGACCGAGGTGGAATATGGTGGAGGGGGGCACCGCACACGGCTAAGGAACGATCCATAGATCAACTTGTGTGTTCTAGGGTGCCCCCTGCCCCCGTATATAAAGGAGCAAGGAGGGGGGTGCGGCCGACCCTAGGAGGAGGCGCACCGGAGGAGTCCTACTCCCACCGGGAGTAGGACTCCCCTCCTTCCCTAGTTGGACTAGGACTTGGGGGGAAGGAGGAGAGGGGGGAAAGGAAAGAGG
>NC_041381.1:409696326-409703132 GCF_002162155.2 Triticum dicoccoides | reverse complement strand
CGCGGCTGCCCCTTGGCTCCTTCTCCTCTTCCTCCACTAGGCCCAATAAGGCCCATTAGGTCACCGGGGGGTTCTGGTAACCTCCCGGTACTCCGGTAAAATGCCGATTTCACCCGGAACACTTCCGATGTCCAAACATGGGCTTCCAATATATCAATCTTTATGTCTCGATCATTTCGAGACTCCTCGTTATGTCCTTGATCACATCCGGGGCTCCGAACAAACTTCGGTACATCAAAACTTATAAACTCATAATGAAACTGTCATCGCAACGTTAAGCATGCAGACCCTACGGGTTCGAGAACTATGTAGACATGACCTAGAACTATTCTCGGTCAATAACCAATAGCGGAACCTGGATGCCCATATTGGCTCCTACATATTCTACGAAGATCTTTATCAGTCAAACCGCATAACAACATACGTTGTTCCCTTTGTCATCGGTATGTTACTTGCCCGAGATTCGATCGTCGGTATCCAATACCTAGTTCAATATCGTTACCGGCAAGTCTCTTTACTCGTTACGTAATGCATCATTCCATAACTAACTCATTAGCTACATTGCTTGCAAGGCTTGTAGTGATGTGCATTACCGAGAGGGCCCAGAGATACCTCTCCGACAATCGGAGTGACAAAACCTAATCTCGAAATACGCCAACCCAACATGTACCTTCGGAGACACCTGTAGTACTCCTTTATAATCACCCAGTTACGTTGTGACGTTTGGTAGCACCCAAAGTGTTCCTCCGGTAAATGGGAGTTGCATAATCTCATAGTTACAGGAACATGTATAAGTCATGAAGAAAGCAATAGCAATATACTAAACGATCAAGTGCTAGGCTAACGGAATGGGTCATGTCAATCACATCATTCTCCTAATGATGAGATCCCATTAATCAAATGACAACACATGTCTATGGTTAGGAAACATAACCATCTTTGATTAATGAGCTAGTCAAGTAGAGGCATACTAGTGACGTTATGTTTGTCTATGTATTCACACATGTATCATGTTTCCGGTTAATACAATTCTAGCATGAATAATAAACATTTATCATGATATGAGGAAATAAATAATAACTTTATTATTGCCTCTAGGGCATATTTCCTTCAGTCTCCCACTTGCACTAGAGTCAATAATCTAGATTACACAGTAATGATTCTAACACCCATGGAGTCTTGGTGCTGATCATGTTTTGCTCGTGAGAGAGGCTTAGTCAATGGGTCTGCATCATTCAGATCCGTATGTATCTTGCAAATCTCTATGTCTCCCACTTGGACTTGGTCCCGGATGGAATTGAAGCGTCTCTTGATGTGCTTGGTCCTCTTGTGAAATCTGGATTCCTTTGCCAAGGCAATTGCACCAGTATTGTCACAGAAGATCTTCATTGGTCCCGATGCACTAGGTATGACACCTAGATCGGAAATGAACTCCTTCATCCAGACTCCTTCATTTGCTGCTTCCGAAGCAGCTATGTACTCTGCTTCACATGTAGATCCCGCCACGACACTTTGTTTAGAACTTCACCAACTTACAGCTCCACCGTTTAATAAAAACACGTATCCGGTTTGCGGTTTAGAATCGTCCGGATCAGTGTCAAAGCTTGCATCGACGTAACCATTTATGACTAGCTCTTTGTCACCTCCATATATGAGAAACATATCCTTAGTCCTTTTCAGGTATTTCAGGATGTTCTTGACCGCTGTCCAGTGATCCATTCCTGGATTACTTTGGTACCTTCCTGCCAAGCTTATTGCTAAGCACACGTCAGGTCTGGTACACAGCATTGCATACATGATAGAGCCTATGGCTGAAGCATAGGGAACATCTTTCATTTTCTCTCTATCTTCTGCTGTGGTCGGGCATTGAGTCTGACTCAATTTCACACCTTGTAGCACGGGCAAGAATCCTTTCTTTGCTTGATCCATTTTGAACTTTTTCAAAACTTTATCAAGGTAAGTGCTTTGTGAAAGTCCAATTAAGCGTCTTGATCTATCTCTATAAATCTTGATGCCCAATATATAAGCAGCTTCACCGAGATCTTTCATAGAAAAACTTTTATTCAAGTATCCCTTTATGCTATCCAGAAATTCTATATCATTTCCAATTAATAATATGTCATCTACATATAATATCAGAAATGCTACAGAGCTCCCACTCACTTTCTTGTAAATACAAGCTTCTTCCAAAAGTCTGTATAAAACCATATGCTTTGATCACACTATCAAAGCGTTTATTCCAACTCCGAGATGCTTGCACCAGTCCATAAATGGATCACTGGAGCTTGCACACTTTGTTAGCACCTTTTGGATCAACAAAACCTTCTGGTTGCATCATATACGACTCATCTTCTAGAAATCCATTCAAGAATGCAGTTTTGACATCCATTTGCCAAATTTCATAATCATAAAATGCAGCAATTGCTAACATGATTCAGACAGACTTAAGCATCGCTACGGGTGAGAAAGTCTCATCGTAGTCAACCCCTTGAACTTGTCGAAAACCTTTCGCAATAAGTCGAGCTTTATAGATAGATACATTACCATCAGCATCAGTCTTCTTCTTAAAGATCCATTTATTCTCAATGGCTTGCCGATCATCGGGCAAGTCAACGAAAGTCCATACTTTGTTCTCATACATGGATCCCATCTCAGATTTCATGGCCTCTAGCCATTTTGTGGAATCTGGGCTCATCATCGCTTCCTCATAGTTCATAGGTTCATCATGGTCAAGTAACATGACTTCCAGAATAGGATTACCGTACCACTCTGGTGCGGATCTTACTCTGGTAGACCTACGAGGTTCAGTAGAAACTTGATTTGAAGTTTCATGATCAATATCATTATCTTCCTCACTAATTGGTGTAGTTGTCACAGGAACCGGTTCTTGTGATGAACTACTTTCCAATAAGGGAGCAGGTATAGTTACCTCATCAAGTTCTACTTTCCTCCCACTCACTTCTTTTGAGAGAAACTCCTTCTCTAGAAAGGATCCGAATTTAGGAACGAAAATCTTGCCCTCAGATCTGTGATAGAAGGTGTACCCAACAGTCTCTTTAGGGTATCCTATGAAGACACATTTCTCTGATTTGGGTTCGAGCTTATCTGGTTGAAGTTTCTTCACATAAGCATCGCAGCCCCAAACTTTAAGAAATGACAACTTTGGTTTCTTGCCAAACCATAGTTCATGAGGTGTCGTCTCAACGGATTTTGATGGTGCCCTATTTAACGTGAATGCGGCCGTCTCTAAAGCATAACCCCAAAACGATAGCGGTAAATTAGTAAGAGACATCATAGATCACACCATATCTAGTAAAGTACGATTACGACGTTCGAACACACCATTTCGTTGTGGTGTTCCGGGTGGCGTGAGTTGCGAAACTATTCCGCATTGTTTCAAGTGTAGACCCGTAACTCAAATATTCTCCTCCACGATCAGATCGTAGAAATTTTATTTTCTTGTGACGATGATTTTCCACTTCACTCAATTCTTTGAACTTTTCAAATGTTTCAGACTTGTGTTTCATTAAGTAGATATACCCATATCTGCTCAAATCATCAGTGAAGGTGAGAAAATAACGATACCCGCCGCGAGCCTCAACATTCATTGGACCACAAACATCAGTATGTATGATTTCCAACAAATCAGTTGCTCGCTCCATAGTTCCGGAGAATGGCGTTTTAGTCATCTTGCCCATGAGGCACGGTTCGCAAGTACCAAGTGATTCATAATCAAGTGATTCCAAAAGCCCATCAGTATGGAGTTTCTTCATGCGCTTTACACTGATATGACCTAAATGGCAGTGCCACAAATAAGTTGCACTATCATTATCAACTCTGCATCTTTTGGTTTCAACACTATGATTATGTGTATCACTACTATCGAGATTCAATAAAAATAGACCACTCTTCAAGGGTGCATGACCATAAAAGATATTACTCATATAAATAGAACAACCATTATTCTCTGACTTAAATGAATAACCGTCTCGCATCAAACAAGATCCAGATATAATGTTCATGCTCAACGCTGGCACCAAATAACAATTATTTAGGTCTAAAACTAATCCCGATTGTAGATGTAGAGGTAGCGTGCCGACCGCGGTCACATCGACTTTGGAACCATTTCCCACGCGCATCGTCACCTTGTCCTTAGCCAATCTTCACTTAATCCGTAGTCCCTGTTTTGAGTTGCAAATATTAGCAACAGAACCAGTATCAAATACCCAGGTGCTACTGCGAGCATTAGTAAGGTACACATCAATAACATGTATATCACATATACCTTTGTTCACTTTGCCATCCTTCTTATCCGCCAAATACTTGGGGCAGTTCCGCTTCCAGTGTCCAGTCTGCTTGTAGTAGAAGCACTCAGCTTCAGGCTTAGGTCCAGACTTGGGTTTCTTCTCTTGAGCAGCAACTTGTTTGCTGTTCTTCTTGAAGTTCCCCTTCTTCTTCCCTTTTCTCTTTTTCTTGAAACTGGTGGTCTTGTTAACCATCAACACTTGATGCTCCTTCTTGATTTCTACCTCCGCTGCTTTTAGCATTGCGAAGAGCTCGGGAATAGTCTTGTCCATCCCTTGCATATTATAGTTCATCACAAAGCTCTTGTAGCTTGGTGGCAGTGATTGAAGAATTCTGTCAATGACACTATCATCAGGAAGATTAAATCCCAGTTGAATCAAGTGATTATTATACCCAGACATTTTGAGTATGTGTTCACTGACAGGACTATTCTCCTCCATCTTGCAGCTATAGAACTTATTGGAGACTTCATATCTCTCAATCCGGGCATTTGCTTGAAATATTAACTTCAACTCCTGGAACATCTCATATGCTCCATGACGTTCAAAACGTGTTTGAAGACCCGGTTCTAAGCCGTAAAGCATGGCACACTGAACTATTGAGTAGTCATCAGCTTTGCTCTGCCAGACGTTCTTAACGTCGTCAGTTGCATCAGCAGCAGGCCTGGCACCCAGCGCTGCTTCCAGGACGTAATTCTTCTGTGTAGCAATGAGGATAATCCTCAGGTTACGGACCCAGTCCGTGTAATTGCTGCCATCATATTTCAACTTTGCTTTCTCAAGGAACGCATTAAAATTCAACGGAACAACAGCACGAGCCATCTATCTACAACAAACATAGACAAGCAAAATACTACCAGGTACTAAGTTCATGATAAATTTAAGTTCAATTAATCATATTACTTAAGAACTCCCACTTAGATAGACATCCCTCTAATCCTCTAAGTGATTACGTGATCCATATCAACTACACCATGTCCGATCGTCACGTGAGATGGAGTAGTTTCAATGGTGAACATCAATATGTTGATCATATCTACTATATGATTCACGCTCGACCTTTCGGTCTCCGTGTTCCGAGGCCATATCTGTTATATGCTAGGCTCGTCAAGTTTAACCTGAGTATTCCGCGTGTGCAACTGTTTTGCACCCGTTGTATTTGAACGTAGAGCCTATCACACCCGATCATCACGTGGTGTCTCAGCACGAAGAACTTTCGCAACGGTGCATACTCAGGGAGAACACTTCTTGATAATTTTAGTGAGAGATCATCTTAAAATGCTACCGTCAATCAAAGCAAGATAAGATGCATAAAGGATAAACATCACATGCAATCAATATAAGTGATATGATATGGCCATCATCATCTTGTGCTTGTGATCTCCATCTTCGAAGCACCGTCGTGATCACCATCGTCACCGGCGCGACACCTTGATCTCCATCGTAGCATCGTTGTCGTTACGCCATCTATTGCTTCTACGACTATCGCTACCGCTTAGTGATAAAGTAAAGCAATTACAGGGCGTTTGCATTTCATACAATAAAGCGACAACCATATGGCTCCTGCCAGTTGCCGATAACTTCGGTTACAAAACATGATCATCTCATACAATAAAATATAGTATCACGTCTTGATCATATCACATCACAACATGCCCTGCAAAAACAAGTTAGCTGTCCTCTACTTTGTTGTTGCAAATTTTATGTGGCTACTACGGGCTTAGCAAGAACCGTTCTTACCTACGCATCAAAACCACAACGATAGTTTGTCAAGTTAGTGCTGTTTTAACCATCGCAAGGACCGGCCGTAGCCACACTCGATTCAGCTAAAGTGAGAGAGACAGACACCCGCCAACCACCTTTAAGCACGAGTGCTCGTAACGGTGAAACCAGTCTCGCGTAAGCGTACGCGTAATGTCGGTCTGGGCCGCTTCATCTCACAATACCACCGAACCAAAGTATGACATGCTGGTAAGCAGTATGACTTGTATCGCCCACAACTCACTTGTGTTCTACTCGTGCATATGACATCTACGCATAAAACCAGGCTCTGATACCATTGTTGGGGAACGTAGTAATTTCAAAAAAATTCCTACGCACACGCAAGATCATGGTGATGGCATAGCAACGAGAGGGGAGAGTGTTGTCCATGTACCCTCGTAGACCGTAAGCGGAAGTGTTATGACAACGCGGTTGATGTAGTCGTACATCTTCACGATGCGACCGATCCAAGTACCGAACGTACGGCACCTCTGAGTTCAGCACACGTTCAGCTCGATGACGATCCCCGGACTCCGATCCAGCAAAGTGTCGGGGATGAGTTCCGTCAGCATGACGGCGTGGTGATGATGATGATGCTCTACCCGTGTAGGGCTTCGCCTAAACTCCGTGACGATATGACCGAGGTGGAATATGGTGGAGGGGGGCACCGCACACGGCTAAGGAACAATCCGTAGATCAACTTGTGTGTTCTAGGGTGCCCCCCTGCCCCCGTATATAAAG
>NC_041381.1:409657364-409695963 GCF_002162155.2 Triticum dicoccoides | reverse complement strand
GCGCGGCTGCCCCTTGGCCCCTTCTCCTCTTCCTCCACTAGGCCCAATAACACCCATTAGGTCACCGGGGGGTTCCGGTAACCTCCCGGTACTCCGGTAAAATGCCGATTTCACCCGGAACACTTCCGATGTCCAAACATAGGCTTCCAATATATAAATCTTTATGTCTCGATCATTTCGAGACTCGTCATGTCCGTGATCACATCCGGGACTCCGAAAAAAATTCGGTACATCAAAACTTATAAACTCATAATGAAACTGTCATCATAACGTTAAGCGTGCAGACCCTACGGGTTTGAGAACTATGTAGACATGACCTAGAACTATTCTCAGTCAATAACCAATAGCGGAACCTAGATGCCCATATTGGCTCCTACATATTCTACGAAGATCTTTATCTGTCAAACCGCATAACAACATACGTTGTTCCCTTTGTCATCGGTATGTTACTTGCCTGAGATTCGATCGTCGGTATCCAATACCTAGTTCAATCTCATTACCGGCAAGTCTCTTTACTCGTTACATAATGCATCATTCCGTAACTAACTCATTAGCTACATTGCTTGCAAGGCTTGTAGTGATGTGCATTACCGAGAGGGCCCAGAGATACCTCTCCGACAATCGAAGTGACAAAACCTAATCTCGAAATACGCCAACCCAACATGTACCTTTGGAGACACCTGTAGTACTCCTTTATAATCACCCAGTTACGTTGTGACGTTTGGTAGCACCCAAAGTGTTCCTCCGGTAAATGGGAGTTGCATAATCTCATAGTTACAGGAACATGTATAAGTCTTGAAGAAAGCAATAGCAATATACTAAACGATCAAGTGCTAGGCTAACGGAATGGGTCATGTCAATCACATCATTCTCCTAATGATGTGATCCCATTAATCAAATGACAACACATGTCTATGGTTAGGAAATATAACCATCTTTGATTAATGAGCTAGTCAAGTAGAGGCATACTAGTGATGTTGTGTTTGTCTATGTATTCACACATGTATCATGTTTCCGGTTAATACAATTCTAGCATGAATAATAAACATTTATCATGATATGAGGAAATAAATAATAACTTTATTATTGCCTCTAGGGCATATTTCCTTCAATAACCACCAAAGGGGGGCACACCAGGTGGGCACAACCCACCTGCGCACGCCAGGGAGCCCAGGCGCGCCCTGGTGGGTTGTGCCCTCCTCGGCCCACCTCTAGTGCCCCTCTTATAGTATATAAGCCAATTTGACCTAGAAAAAAAATAAGGGGAGGACTATTGGGATGAAGCGCCGCCGTCTCGAGGTGGAAGTTGGGCAGGAGCACTTTTGCCCTCAGGCGGAGCGATTCCATCGGGGGAACTTCCCTCCCGGAGGGGGAAATCATCGTCATCATCATCACCAACAACTCTCCCATCTTGGGGAGGGAAATCTTCATCAGCATCTTCAACAACACCATCTCCTCTCAAACCCTAGTTCATGTCTTGTGTTCAATCTTTGTACTCAAACTATAGGTTGGTTCTTGTGGGTGACTGGTAGTGTTGATTACATCTTGTAGTTGATTACTATATGGTTTATTTGGTGGAAGATTATATGTTCAGATCCATTATGCTATTTAATACCGCTCTGATCATGAGCATGATTATCATTTGTGAGTAGTTACTTTTGTTCTTGAGGTAACGGGAGAAATCTTGTTGCAAGTAATCATGTGAACTTGATATGTGTTTGATATTTGGGCTATTTTCATTTCTATCCCTAACTCGAACTACCTACTCAGATTTGCCCCTAATTTCGAAGCATGCTCAAATTGGCCCCTCTGCCGTTAGTTACCCTTATAGGAATGCCCTTCAGTGCCGTTATCGTCTGGTCAAAGGGCTTGACCGTCTATTAGATGTTTTTGGACATATTTGCCCTTCTGCACACATGTCACTTACACATGGGACCTACCCCATAGTAAAAACAAAAAAAAGAACTCTCTCTCTCTCTCTCTATCTCTGTCACTTACACATGGAACCTACTCTAGAGTTAAAAAACAAAAAAACTCTCTCACACACACTTTCTCTTACTTATGATGGACCCAATCAAAATAAAAAATATTTTTTCTCACACAACCCCCCTCTCTCCCTCACATGTGGGCCATGGGACCCACTGTCAGGGTCAACACCGGCCTACACCTGGTTAGAGCGAGACTTGGCGGCTCGGCCGGTCGCTGCCGCCGGCGTCGGGCAGCATATCTGAGTGTGAGGAGCGGGAGAGAGGCTCAGAGTGGCCTGGTGGAGGGCATGGACGTCAAGGTGGAAGGTGGTGTACGATGACGCCATGGACGGGGAGGACACCGTTCCAGCATAACGCCGCCACCAGCAGCTATTGTCGGTGCCGACGCTCCCGTGCGTCTCCAACGATCCAGGAGAGCATGTCGCATTCTTGGTGATCTCCTGGTTAATTCGGCCAACCTACCAAGCCTCCTCCTGCCCTATAGCGCATTGGTCAAAGTTCGCCTGAGAGCACCGTAGAGCTCTGCTGAGGACACCGTTGCTAGCCGCAGTGGCCGGAGTGCAGATCGATCAGTACGAGCATGTCCATGAGCTCCTTCAAGTGCCTCTCCTCCGGCCTGCGCGGCGAATCAGGCCTAGGGCTGCAGTAGACGACGCCCGGGACCTCGACCTCCGCCACGGTCGTCGATCTTCCGCTCAAAATTCGGCCGCCTGAGCTAGCATTGACCTACCCGACCTCCATGTCATCGTCATGGAAAGTTTGCGGCCCTTCTCACATCTTCCCCCGCCCGATTTCTTGCCTGGTGCCTCCTGCTCAGAGCCAGCCGCCATGACCCACCACGACTGGATAGGCCGTGTGTGCGCTCGCCTACCCCTGTCGTGCCCAGCATGTCTGGTGCGCCTCATGCAGCTACACTGCGTGCCTAACCCCTCCTCCCATGGGCCGTAGTCATCTGGCTTACTACGGCGAGCCGCCGACGAACAGAGCCGCCTGTGCATGCAGCCGCTCATGGCCGGCCAAGCGTTGACCCTGAGAGTGGGTCCCATAGCCCACATGTCAGGGAGAAAGAGGGGTTGAGAGAGTGAGAGTTATTTATTTCAGTTGGGCCCACATGTAAGTGAGTGTGAGAGCGAGGGCGCGGGAGAGAGAGTTTTTCCTTTAGTTTTTTGGAGTGGGTCCCCGTATGCCAGTGAGATAAGGAGGCAGGGGAAACAATTTCCACAAAACGTCTAACAGACGGTCAAAGCCCTTTGACTGGACGGTAACGACACGAAAGGGCATTTATATAAGGGGAACTAACGGCAGAGGGGCAAATTTGAGCACACTTCAAAATTAAGGGTAAATCTGAGTAGTGGGTTCGAGTTAGGGACACAAATGTAAAAGACCCTTGATATTTTGATGGTATGTATGTTGTGATTCCCTTAGTGGTGTCATGTGAACGTCGAATACATGATACTACACCATACTTGGGCCTAAGGGAATGCATTGTGGAGTAGTTATTAGATGATGGGTTGGGAGAGTGACAGAAGCTTAAACCCTAGTTTATGCGCTACTTCGTAAGGGACTGATTTGGATCCAAAAGTTTAATGCTATGGTTAGATTTATTCTTAATACTTTTCTCGTAGTTGCAGATGCTTGCGAGGGGGTTAATCATAAGTAGGAGGTTTGTTCAAGTAAGAACAACACCTAAGCACTGGTCCACCCACATATGAAATTATCAAAGTAGCGAACACGAATCAAACCAACATGATGAAAGAGACTAGATGAATTACCATGTACCCTCAAGAATGCTTTGCTTATTATAAGAAAATGTTTTGGCCTGTCCTTTGCCTCAAAAGGATTGGGCTACCTTGCTGCACTTTTGTTACCATTACTGTTACTTGATCGTTACAAATTATCTTGCTACCAAACTACTCTTTACTTATAATTTCAGTGCTTGCAGAGATTACCTTGCTGAAAACCGCTTGTCATTTTTCCTTCTACTCCTCGTTGGGTTCGACACTCTTACTTATCGAAAGGACTACAATCGATCCCCTATACTTGTGGGTCATCAAGGCTCTTTTCTAGCACCGTTGCCGGGGAGTGAAGCGCTCTTGGTAAGTGGAAATCGGTAACAAAAAATTATTACTACGTGCTGAAATTTATTGTCACTTGTTACTATGGAGAAAAATCCTTTCAGGGGTTTGTTTGGGGTATATTTACCTCGACTGGAACCACAAGTAGTTACCCCTCAACCTACTACATCTACTGAAAATATTGGTTATGAAATTCCTTCGGCTATGATAGATCAACTGCTAGCTAATCCTTTTGTAGGAGATGAAACCAAACATCCTCATAAGCACTTGATATATGTGGATGAAATTTGTGGATTATCTAAGCTTGCAGGTTTACCTGGAGATGAAGCTAAGAAGAAGGTTTTACCTTTATCTTTAAAGGAAAAAGCATTGGCATGGTATAGGCTATGCGATGATAGTGGATCTTGGAATTGGAATCGATTGAAATTGGAATTTCACCAAAAAAATTATCCTATGCATCTAGTTCACCATGATCGGAATTATATATATAATTTTGGCATCGTGAAGGAGAAAGTATCGCTCTAGCTTGGGGGAGGCTTAAGTGAATGTTATATTAATGCCCCAATCATGAGCTCTCAAGAGAAATTGTTATTCCACTACTGGAATCAGCTTCTTTGCCGTCCGCCATGGCGGACGGCAAAGGCATACAAGGAGGACGACAAAGACCTTTGTCGTCCGTCAGCTGACGGCAACAGGTCCGGCTGAATGGGCTACGGCAAAGGCTTCTTTGCCATCAGCTGGCGGACAACAAAGATGAAACGATCTTTGCTGTCAGCCGGCTGACGACAACAGTCTTGGACGGCACACGTGACAACATCCGGCCATTAGGGGGCTAACGTGAGCTTTGTCGTCAGCTGGCGGACGACAAAGTAACTAAATAGGACAGCCGCAGGTTGAACAGGGAGCAACCACGTGGCATCTTTGCCGTCCGCTGGCTGATGGCAAATTGCTTTGCCATCCGCTGGCGGACGGCAAAGATCCTGTATAGCCCCAGTTTTTTCTGTTTTTTTTCTTAAATTCATTCAATTTCAACACACAAGTTTCAACAAACAAATTTCAACACACAAATTTCACAAAAGACATATCCAACACACAAGTTTCATCATATATACATACATAACCAACACGTACATAGTTCCATCCATACATATTACAAAAGTTTCACATTGTTCATCCAACACCGTTATCCATCCATCCATATAACAAGTTCCATCCATGCAAGTTCATCGATACAAAATAAAAGCAAAAAGGGAAAAGAAGCACTCCATCCATGCAAGCTTCCGTGAATTAAATGAGATCTACAAAATGGGAAACAAGAAAGTTAGAAGAAGAAGAAGAACATGAAGAAGAAGAAAATGAAGAAGAAGAAGAAGAAGAAGAAGAAGAAGACTAGAATAAGAAGTAAGCATACTTAGGTAAAATGGAGCTACCCTAGCTAATTATGCCATCTTTGAGTGAACTAAGCTTGTTATGCCATCTTGGTCATTTTGGAGCTAACCTACGTAAACTACGTCATTTTGGAGCTAACCTAGGTAAACTTGGTCATTTTGGAGCTAACCTAGGTAAACTAGGTCATTTTGGAGCTAACCTAGCTAAAATGGATCATATTGGAGCTAACCTAGGTAAACTTGGTCATTTTGGAGCTAACCTAGGTAAACTTGGTCATTTTGGAGCTAACCTAGGTAAACTAGGTCATTTTGGAGCTAACCTAGCTAAAATGGATCATATTGGAGCAAACCTAGGTTAAATGGGTCATTTTGGAGCTAACTTAACTAATTATGCCATTTTTTACATAAGTAAGCCAAGTGTATATGTCATTGTTGAGCAAACCTAGGAAACTAAGCATATTAGAGATAACTTAGCATATTAGAGCTAACTTACACTACTAGGGAAAACCTTATACACAGAACTTTAGCAGTAGCGTGGGTCAAATAAGCACGCTGGTGCTAAGTAGCAGCAGCGCGCCTCCGGAAACCGCGCTGCAGATAACGTCGTAGCAGTAGTGCGTCTCGCTGCATACACGTTACTACTAAAATTCTCACGGCTTAGCCGATATGGTACACATAGTAGTAGCGATCTATATGGAACCGCGCTACTGCTACCTTCTTTGTAGCAGCGCGTTTTGCTCTAAACTCGCTACTACTAAAGGATATAAAATTAAATGAAAAACAAATAGAAAGGTAATTGAAAATGAAAGAAATAGAAGAAGGTGAAAGGAAAAAAAATAAAATGTGAAGAAAAATAAATGAAAAAGGGAAAAAGGAGAAAGTAGTAGCAGTAGCGCGTATCCCAGAATGCGCTGTAGCTAATGTAGCAGTAGCGCGCTTTCCGGAACGCGCTACTGCTACTTCTGACTTAACCACCGCGTTCGTCCTTCCCCACGGCCACTTCCCCCAAATCGAACTCCTCCGCTCTCGCCGCCGCCGTCGCCCGTCGGTCGCCGCGCGCTCTCCGCACACCCTCTATGCCGCCCCCGACCCCGGATTCAACGCCGCCCCCGCCCCCGACCTCAACGCCGCCTCGGACGCCGCCCCCGACCCGGACGTCGATGCCTCCCTCCATCGTGCGCCCGAGCCCCAAGCCCGACCTCGACGCCGCCTGCCCCTCTCTCGCCGCAGGCACCCGATCGAGGTGAGCACGCCTGCTCCTCCCCCTCCCCTACCTCTGTCTAGATAGGGTTCTTCAAATTTTAGTTGCATCAAATTAGTTAGGGTTCATCTATGGGTGGAAATAAATTGGATACAAATGCGGCTGGGATTTTTTCTTAGGTGATGTTTTCTTAGATGATGAATAAACACTAGTGTAATGCATAATAAAACGAGTAAAATTTGACCTTCTTCTATTTAGTTAGTAAGAACTAGGTACTAATTAGGTGATTTTTTAGTTAAAGCAATTTTTCCCGCCTCGACGTGGACGATGCCTATCCCGCATCCTCGTCGTCGAGTCGGCGGAGGACGACACCTGCTTGACCAGATCGTCCATGTCCGGTACTAGGCTCCGCCGGGGTGGTATTGGGAGGCGCTACCTACCGGGGGGCGCAGGTTGGTGAGGAGCCATCCTGTCATTGACCCAAACCTTCTTTGGTGGCGGTCGCGTGGGCCAGTGACGATCCAGAGGATCGAGGACTCCGCGGAGGTGGTGCGTCACCGTGCAGTGAGGAGGACACGCACGTCCGTCGCTACTTGTTTGCGTTGGAGCACAAGCCGTTCTCCAATACCTGGCAGGTTCTCCGGGGATCTCACTGGAGCTATGATCCCGTGATGGTTCCTTCTCTGTGGGTGTCCACGGCACGCGCCGATACCCGTCGTGTGCTAGAGTTTTAGTTATATTAGTGATGTTATATGTATGACACTATTCGTGATGTATTAGTGATAATATTCGACGATGTATTGACGCATGAGATGATTTACTTTTGCTTATTGAATGCATGCTAATTTGAGTCCTATAAGATATTTTGAAATGTATATCTTGTGTTGCTCAATATCCAAGTGGCCGGTCATGTTTGCAGGTTACACCTTTGAGTGGCCTATGTTTTGCCAGAGTGTTGATTCATTTCCGTTCCGGCAAATTTCAGGCGCTCGATATGTCCTATTTTAGCAAAGGTCATGCCGGATTTTTCCGTGAATTTTGGCATGACTTGTGCCAGAATATGTAGGAAATATCGAGTGCCCCAGATTTGTGTGTTGAGTATCTTGGTAGTTGTCTTTGATCGATTTTCAATTAATGTTTTAACTATGAACATAGGAAATGTCTGATGACGAAAATGATTTCGGTATTTGCAAATACTGCGAAGACGAGCGCGGCCTGTGCGATGGAATCTTCCTAGATGATGATAGGCGCTTCAGCATCAAGCTGGACGAGAACTTCGAAGTGGATACAGTAAGTCACAACGACAAGTCTTTTTTCGTAATTAAGCATGACATCTGCTTCATTTGCTTCAACTTATATATTTTTTACTATTCTACTAGAGTATCCCCTGCCATGCAAGAGTTTTTGTATTGGATAAGATAGGTTTCAGTCATAGTATGGAGGAAAAGAAAGTTTACTTGAAGACCGAGCAAGGTTATATTTTCCATGCAAAGTTATACAATTCAGATGACTACACCTATTTTGGATGCAAACATGGAGAGCACTATGCAAGACTTATGCATTTGAGCCTGATATGGTTATCACCTTTGATATTCGTCCGGAAGATGATATTGAAGGTAATACCGACATCTGGGTCGATGTGCAAATGCCTCCAGTTATACCATTATGTAAGTTTCTCAACCATATTTATGTCTTTGATATTGTTTATTCAAAAATAGTTGACAACTAATTTGTATTGTCAGCTTATTTCGGTGCAAGCAAACATGTCCAGCGCTTGGTAGACAGGACCGTATACTGTCCTGGGGCTGAACTCAACTGCGAGGAGCTCAGTCCTTATGTTTCATGGCTTGAGGATCTTGATACTGTCAAGACAAATTTTCTTCCTGCATTTAGAAATGTTAGTACTGAAAATGTGCGACCAATAGTGTTCGTAATGAACTACGGTCACATCTATTTAGGAAGGATGGTAAGATTTTTACTATTTGTCATCGGTGCATCTTTTCCATACATTATTTTTGAAGCTAAACTTCATTGCTAAGTATGTTACCGTACGATGTTCTTCAACAGGGACTCCCGATGAATGTGGTGCCTTATGGGATCGAGACTAAAGGTACCATGAGTATTATCAGCTTACGGCCAAGATATCCTACAGATTACTTTAGTGCATTCAAGATTAGCGACGGATGCTTAATAGTGCAAGACTGGACCAAATATGTGATGGGGGAGCGCAGAGAAGTACTAGGGGGCAGCAAACAGATGCGCTACCCACGATTAGGAGAGAGGTTCATCTGCATGCTCCAGTTTGATCGAGGAGGAGAGCTATACATGTTTTATGTTATTTTACCTAAGAGAGAGCAGCAGGAGTGATTAGCTAGCTAGAAATGAGTTTGAGGATGATGATGTGCTACACTATTACTATGATGATAAAATAGCTAGTGTTGGTGGTAATGACTATGATGATTATTATTAGCTAGTGTTAGTGCTGATTAATTAAATACTATTGGTGGTAATGACTATGATGATGATTAAATAGCTTGTGCTGGCGGATTAGATTCAAGTGGAGGCACCATGTGGTGCACATCGAAAGTACTACTAGTCCAAACTAGATCAAGTTTGGATTAGTAGTATACTTTTGACATGCACCACATATTGCCTCCACTTGAACCTAATCCACCTTCATTTGACACACTATTATGGACATAATGATGTAAACCTCATAATAACTGGTATTGTACCAACATTCGTATGATGGCGCATAAATACACTAAAAAAATACTAGTAGCGATGGAAAGAAAACACGCTGCAAGTAGTTACCTTAGCAGTAGCGTGGTATTGAACAGACGCTGCAGCTATTTGTCCTAGCAGTAGCGCGTGCTGGCACACGTAACTGCTAAGCAATAGCTGTAGCGCCTTATTAGTAGCGCGGCCCCCCGCACTACTAGTGGGCACAAAACACGCGCTACTGCTAGGGTTTTCCCTAGTAGTGTTATGCCATTTCGGAGGAAACAAAGCTAAGTATATATAGATCATTCTGGAGATCTGACATACCTGACATAGTTCCCTCCTCATTCTTCTTCTCCTTCTCCTTCCTCATCCTGATGCGCTAAGAGCAGCGAGGCGGTGGAGGTAGTGGGATGTAGTCTTCTACCACAATTGGCATGGTCATGTCGCCCGGCTGTGGGATCGCCGGCACCACCACCATTGCGAGGTCATTGTCAGGCACCACCACCATCGCGAGGCCATCTTTAGGTAGCGCCATCGCTAGGTCATCCTCAGCCACTACCATCTCTTGCCCATCGTCAGCCACCACCTTCGCTACGTCATCCTCAGCCACCACCATCTGTTACCCATCGTCAGCCTGCACCTCCTCATCCCCACTCTGCTCATCTTCTTCCCCACTCCATTCCGGATCATCCTCACTGCTGCTTTTGCTGCAGCCAGAGTCGCTGCTGCTTTGGCTATAGCCAGAGTCGCTACTGCTGCTCCCATTGCCTGACCAAATGCAACAATGACCATTAACAATCGATGTGAGACAAAGCAAAATGTAGTGGAAGAAGAGGCAGAACGTACTGGCATCATCATCGTCCTGGTAGCGCATGCGACACATAGTCATGTTGAACACCTTCACGGTGAGCATGGCGTCGCCGTTGTACCTGAAGAGAAGGAAATACCCGTGCTGTAGGTCGTAGGCATGGTAGAACTGCTCCCAGCCACGACACAGGTACATGTGGCCGTACCTGATCACCAACTCCACGTCCCAAAGCCTGCGAAGCCCGCTGCTGGCCTGTCGCAGCTTCACATTCTTTGGCCGATGGCCGTCCAGCATCATCATAAAAGTGTCAGGCGGCCTCTGCAGTTTGGGACAAGGAGTGATGTAGCAAACAGCAGAGTTATCATAATGAGATGGGTGAAGGGGAGATCTATCCTTTTATATACCTTCCTCTTGGATGAAGTGTCAAGTATGATACTGAAGAAATCGGAAGCATCCAACTCGTACTCCGGTGTGGCAGAGCAGAGCCTGCGGTGACGGCCTCTCCCCATCTCTAATAAGCAGCAGAAGAGACCAATTAGTATCTAGAAGCATATCTATAAACATAGAGCCAAGTTTCTAGACATGAAAGAAAACTAAGAATAAAAGCATTGCATTTGTGCTCAACAACATCAACAACACTTAATTAATTTGGTAGGTTAGTTGGCAATGGCAATTGGCACCCTTCAAAACTAGGGATTTCTTTAGACGTGAAAGAAAACTGAAAATGTTGAAAAAAGAGAATAGTAATCTAAAAATAGGGAAAAAATACACTTCTTTTTCCTCCTCTTTAATTATCTTCTTCTTCTTATTGATTGTTAATTCCTAAGGTGGAAGCAACTCTGGTTGGCAAAATATAGTTGAAATTACCAAGAGCTTGTTATCACTTTTCGCGGCAAATTGGTGTCAACGGTACCCAAAACATACTTATTTGTAATTATGTATTCACATCACATAAATCCAATATTGTCCAGGTTGATATTGGTTCAAGTTTTGTCTTAACTACACAAATATGTACTATATTTCCAAGCATATAAGGTATAATATCCTTATGAGCTATTCTACTGGATAATAACATTATTAGCCATTAGATCTTTGACAAAATTAGGGTGCTTCTTTGGTTCACAAGATTCTCAAAATGTTGGGATATAAAAAAACAGAATTCGAATTGTGTGTTATCTTGAATCTTGTAAAAATAGGAAACCGTAGAAAATTGGTTCAGTGCTCCTTTGAATTAATGAAGTTCATAGGAATTTGAACGATTTGTATCCTTTGGAAAAAAATCTACTCAAGATGTTTGATTCGTAGGATTAGAATCCTTATGAAAAATGCTATAGTTTTTGAATTATTGGTTTGAGAATTTGCTGAGAAGGTGCATTTCAGGATGGTGGGGTAAGATTTGAGGATAGAAATGCTATATTTTTTGAATTATTGGTTTGAGAATTTACTAGACATGTCTTAATCTCTCAAACCAAAAAAACTCAAATGTTGCCTATGGGATCTTATGTCGTTTGCCCTTGAGAATTTGCTACTTTCTTTTTGCAGGATAACATCCGATCTATTCATATTCAATCATAACAGTATAAGTCTCTCTGCTCTAAACCTAAACTAAAGTAAACATAAACTTAACCAAACCTAAAGTAAACCTAAACTAAACTTAAAATACAGAAATAAAAATAGAAAAAAATACAAGAGGTCTCGCCGGGTGGAGGAGGGGGCACCGAAGGGGTGGGGCGGCCGCGATGGTGGAGGAGAGGGGCACTGGGGCGGCCGGGTGGAGGAGGGGGCGCCGGAGCGGCGGGGCACCGCGATGGTGGAGCAGAGGGGCGCCGGGGCCGCCGGCTGGAGGAGGAGGCGCCGGAGCGGCGGGGCGGCCGTGATGGTGGAGCAGAGGGTTGTCGGGACCGCCGGGGTGGAGAAGGGGGTGCCACAGCGACGTGGGTGGCGTGGGGTGGCGGCGTCTTGGGCACGGGGCAGGCCAGGGCGGCGCGGCGCGACGACGGGGATGGCGTGGGGCGGGGAAGGGGGTCACCGGGGCTGCTGGGGCAGCGTGGCACGGGGGTGAGGTGGCGCAGGGGGGCGGTGGCTCGGGCGCGGGCGGAGAGAGAGGGGACAGATAGAGATGTGGGACGCGGGCGGGCGTCGATGGAATTTAGTTAGGGCATGGTTCTTTGCCGTCAGCTAGCAGACGACAAAGATCCTAGCTAACGGACATTAGTTTGGCCACTTTCTTTGGCGTCAGCTAGCGGACGGCAAAGAAAGTGTCCGTTAGGTGTTACTCATTAGTGGGCCACCCTCATTATTTGCCGTCCGCTAGCGAACGGCAAATATTATATGTCGTCCGCTAGCGGACGGCAAAGGGTTGGCTGACGACAAACATGATCTTTGCCGTCAGCTCCTTCTTTGGTAGACCTTTCTTGAACACAGTTAATGCTAAAATAGATTGTAAGAAACAAACCGTCGGTGTAAGTTTTGGTGATGAGTCTCATGAGTTTAATTTTTCCAAGTTTAGTAGAAAGCATCATAAGAAAGAGTTTCCTAGTAAGGATGAAATAATTGGTCTTGCTTCTATTGCTGTGCCTCTTACCGATCCACTAGAACAATATTTTCTAGACCATGAAAATGATATGCATCTACATGAAAGGAATGAAATAGATAAAATTTTCTTCGAACAACGACCTCTGCTTAAACACAATTTGCCTATTGATACTCTAGGAGGTCCTCCTCCACCTAAAGATGATCATGTGTTTGAATTAAAACAATTACCAGGCAGTTTGAAATATGCTTATCTTGATGAGAAAAAGATGTATCCTGTTATTATTAGTGCTAACCTTTCAGAACATGAAGAAGAAAGACTATTGAAGGTTCTGAAGAAGCACCGAGCTGCCATTGGATATACTCTTGATGATTTAAAGGGCATTAGTCCCACTCTCTATCAGTACAAAATTAATATGGAACCTGATGCTAAACCCGTTATTGATCACCAACAACGTTTAAATCCTAAAATGAAAGAAGTGGTAAGAACATAAATACTGAAGCTTTTGGAAGTAGGTATAATCTATCCTATAGCTGATAGTAGATGGGTATGTCTCGTTCATTGTGTCCCTAAAAAGGGAGTTATTACCGTTGTTCCTAATGATAAGAATGAACTTATTCCACAAAGAATTGTTACTGGCTATAGGATGATAATTGATTTTAGAAATTAAATAAAGCAACTAGGAAAGATCATTACCCCTTGCCTTTTATTGATCAAATGTTAGAAAGATTGTCAAAGTACACACATTTTTGTTTCCTTGATGGATATTCTGTTTTTTCTCAAATACCCATCTCACAACCTGATCAAGAGAAAACCACCTTTACTTGTCCTTTTGGAACTTATGCTTATAGACGAATGCCTTTTGGTTTATGCAATGCACCTGCTACCTTTCAAAGATGTATGACTGCTATATTATCTGATTTTTGTGAAAAGATTGTTCTGGTTTTCATGGATGATTTTTACGTGTTATATGCAGCAAGGTCAAAACTAAGCTTGTCTGTCCCATCGAGAAAGACAATTAACGAATCCTAAGGCAAAGGGGCGAGAAAATCAAGGCCACTCTTCCTCCGGGCTTTCTTTCCGCACTATTATGGATAGTCAAATAATGGGAAAAATTGGAGAGGATGCATTCAGGATCTCATACTTTGGTGAATCTAGGGGCTCAGAGTCTATGGAACTTCTTTTGATGATTGGTTAAGAACCTTGATCAAGTTTTGCAGAGATGTGAGCAAACTAATCTTGTATTGAATTGGGAGAAGTGCCACTTTATGGTTCACTGGTACTTGTTGGTGCTATACAAATGGTTTTTAACCCTTTTCCGCGATGGCATTTGGAACCATCGCCAAGTGAGTGTGACCTAGAAACTTTCGGGGATAGGGATCCAAGATGCATAACTAATTAAGAAGATTAGCTAATCATCGTACGAGTGTCGGATAGGATTATGAAACGTTGGACCGTTGTAACATCGTCGTACATGACAACTATCACACACAGTATTCTATGGTGCAACATTTACGATGCATACTTCATCAGAAATAGTTCATGGTAGCGAATCGTGTGTGATAAGGCAACTATCACGAATGTTTAGTTTGCCCGCATCGTTTGTGATATTGTCTAACATCACACACACTTTGGAAACGGCAACTATGTGCATGCTTGCACACGTTTCCTCTCTGTGAACCATCTGGGATTATCGTGTATATCACAAACATTTGTGTTTTACCAACCGTGTGTGCCGTAATGACATGGAGAGTGTAATTTCGCCGTAACTTAATTGCTGCTATATCAAATTGTATCGGATTTGAATTTGAATTTGAATGTATGCTATAGCTTTATTCATATCCATCAAGTTCAAAGAACCAATGCATTATTCGATTCATAGGTACATATCAAGAATTACATAAGGACAAAATAAAGAATGATGAACCACAATTGTATACTTGTACTACGAAAGACAATAAAGGAAGAGGCAAAATACATTCTGGTTGCTGAACAAGGTGAAGCAGAATGCCCATATTGTGCCCTCCTCCATGCAGAAGGCATGCACGACTCTAGTCCAACCCCTTGTGATAGCCAACCGCCCATCCTTCACGATCTTCATGAAAACATCTAGATAATCATCGTGTTCTGGTACAAATACTTTAACCTTTGCATGCCCACCAATCATCTAGTTTGAGAGGTAATCTTGAGCAAACTGCTTTGGGAACCACTTCAAAGGAAAAAAGAATCAGACATTGTCATCTAACACAACTCATTATGGGCAGTAAAAACAAGGCTGCATAGTTCTCACTTACCATCCAATAGTTCGTTGTTGTATTGGATAAAGTGTAAACAAATAGTTTAATTGCCATCTTTTGACCCATTTTACTAACAATCTTTATCAGCTTCCTCACTTGATGTTGGTTCATCAATATCTCATTTCCCCATACCCAGACAGGGTTGAAGCGCAGATCTTTTTCAATGACATATGTACCTAAAAGCACTAAGTTAATATTAGAAGCTAAACACCAATTGCACAATGATGTAGTACAACACTCTTTTATAATATCTTACAACATCCAATATACTCAGATATTAGATGAATTAACATCTTATATTATGGGTCGGAAGGAGTTTATTGCATTCTTACAAATTATCAGCTGATTAACTGCTGCTGTATCCATGGGTTAGAGTTAGTTGAGCTAGTTCGGGCTCAAACATCCCTAAAGTATATCTAAACATGAGGGCTAGTTTGAGCTAGTTGCATCTATAACCCACTATCGGGGAAAACATACAGGGGTACATGTTTTCCACTGACTCGTGTGTGGACGAACCAAGATCAGAACAAGAAGAACAAGAGACCAAGAGATTCAAGACATCAACAAGCAGATCGGGAGGATCCAAGGTCAAGATAGAGGAGACAAATATTAACAAGAGAAAAGCCTCCCTTGTCGGGCAGGCAAGCGCAGCAAGGGGCGAGGCCACCCCGAGAAGAAGATGGACAAGGCGTCCCAGCAGGGCCTACCGGGACTCGCGGAGACTAGATTTTCTCACCGACTACTCCACCATGACCCACGTCGTCGATCAGTGCGGTGTCGAGCCGCGAAGTGATTAAGTGGCAACCATTCACCACATGGTGGCCACTTCCTACCAAGGAAACCCACATATGACACCCGTCCAATGACATGTCAAGCAAGCAGGCGTGAAGCTGGCAAGATAGCACGGCAAGCCTTGCCGGGAAACCAACGGCGTGACACTAAGCAGTGCATTAAATGCGGACTGTCAGCCTGGAAAGTTAGATATGATAGCACTGTCGCTATCATATCAGTGTCTAATGACTAAAATGCCACTATGGTGACCCCTTAACCTATAAAAGGAGGCCCATGGGAAACATGGAAGGGGTTCGCGAGGTTGGAAAGCTAGACCGCTCGCACCCCCATACGAGTGTAGTCGCTACTGCCCCGAAGCAACCCTTGCCGGGCAAGTGTACTACTTACAACCACCACCTTTTCCACAATCAATCCACCAAAGCAAGAGTAGTGTTTTACGCCTCACGGCGGCCCTTACCTGGGAAAAATTGCCTGTATGACCTCTGCCGCTTTGCCCTGCGTTGGTCTACTCTTTGTGCAACACGACTCCCCCTGCCGAACTAGCAAGGTGTCGTCCTGGTCCCATAGGTGGCCGTGGTTTCCCGCGACATCTTTGGCGTGCCAGATAGGGGGAACGCTTGCGCGAACTTGAAGACGTAAGCAGCGCGTCGTCGTTATCACCGTCCACGTCTTCGGCGACGTCATCGACCATGGCACCTATGAAGACGCAGAATCAGAGCGAGGTCGTTCCTGCCCCACATTGCTGGTCTCCACACCTTCCTGCGGTCAAGACCGCGACAATGATATCCGCTAGTGGCAAGAAACCCGTCTCGGTGGCCCGCATGGTGCATCCACCATTCGGGCGCAACTCAGAGGAAAGACACATATCCCACGGGCGTGAGCTTCCTCCTCCCCATCCCTTCCCTTCGTTAGCAGTCGAATCAATTTTAGCCCCTGCGACATCGGCATCGACGACTACCATGCGACGCTTGGTTCAGAATTCGCCCTGCTTAGGGCAATCCTGAGTGAAACACTGGTACGAGTCCGTCGATTGGCTCCCCGGCAAGCGTATTTTGGCAAGGCTGCCTGCGTTGGCACAACCCGCACACTGGCAGCCACTGGACTGACCCGAAAGGAGAAGAGGAAGAGGGAGGGGGACCAGAGAACCTCGGCATTATGCCCCGGTGTACGACAACCACGTGAAATGTATTATCGACCCCTGCTGGGTACGAAGAAACCACCTGATCGGCTCTTTCTTTGTCGGGCGCCGTGAGCGCACTTAGCACCCGCAGTCCGGCGGAAGAGAAGGAAGCCCAGAACAAGAATATAAGTTCATGTTATCATTTCTTGATTAATGCTTTAGAATTCTTTGAAGTCGTTTATCCCTTAATCCTAGTGAGCGTTCATATCATGAAAATCCTCATGTGATGGAACCTCGGCTAGCTTCTTTGGTTACTCCATCATCCTGTCCAGAGCCATGCTCACAGGACGAGAGGCTGCACCGAGAACTTACTAGGAAAAACTTGTCGGGACGCATCTACGCCAAGATGACTGTTAAGGGCCGGACCCTTACGACAATCACGACAATATGATACCGGCATGCATCCAAAACATACATGGAAACAGATCATACGAACGCAAGCGTACATGGCTCAAGGGGATAAATGCGCAATTAAGGGTCCACCGAGAACACCAGCTTCACACAAACATCAGAGATAGAGTGACTAAACATGAAATATGCGACATGTTTCATTACAGGGCAGCAGCGGCCCAATACTTGGCTTGGTGACCAGGTGGAGCAATTCAAACCCGGAGGACCATGTCGGCTCGGGATGCATCTTTCTCCTTGACAGCTTTGACATCAGCGCCTGCTGGGGGCTTCTTGACCCCGTCGTCAAGGTTGATATCTGGATGGCGATAGGCGATGTTGCTCAGGACCATGAAGAGGGCGTTGGGAGCCAGCTTCCGGGACTCGGTCGCGAAGCGTTGGGCCCTCCCCGCTTCGTGCACCCCCAGCTTCTTGATCAGCTCATTGAAGAAGATCCCCAATTTGGCGCTTGGAACCTCGTGCTGGCTGAGCGAGAAGACTGGGCTGTCCATGCCCATCTCCATAGCCCGAAGCACCAAGGCGCTCTGCTATGTCGGTCAGACTCTTGATCCAGAGGTTGCTCAAATCGACCTGGTTCTTCAGCTTGTCCTCAGCATCCTGTTGGAGATGATTGGCATTGTCCAAATCCCTGGTCAGCAACTGTTGGTGGGACTCAAGTGATTCTGCCGAGCTCTCCAATGTGCCAATTCTCGCCTTCAGATCTGAGATTTCACCGTTAGCAGCTTCCAGGCTCTGAGTCTTGGAAGAAAGCTGTGATTGCACATCAGTCAAGAGGGTCTCCGCCTTCCATGCTTCCTCCTTGAGGGCATCCAACTCCTTGGCGCTCTTGGTGAGATCTTCCGCCCGCTCGGACACCTGCCGGTCAAGATCAGTCTTGGCGGCGGACACGGCAACCAAATCATCAACAAGCTTCTTCAGTCGAGCAGCAGAATCAACGGCAACAACATTCAAAGCCACTTCATGCTTTCTCCAAGTCCTTGGTGCGCTGGCAGACAAGAGCCTCCAATTCATCATCCTTGGCGCGAAGAGTGGCCGCGAGCTTCTCCTCTCGGAGTGAAATCTCTTGCTCTCTGGCATCCAGGGAAGCCTTGTGGTCCGCCAGACGTGCCTGCAAGCCATGACATCCTCCCGCATCACCTGGAGCGTCTCCTGCTGCCTCGGGAGCACCTTGAAGTGCTTATCATGCCACTCGCGCAGCTCCAAGCCCTTATCCTTCAGCTTCTGGCCATCCTGTCAACAGATTCACGCTTCTCCTTGAGCTCCAGCCATTTCTGATTGTGCCGGGCCTGCATCTCCTTTATGCCCGCTGCTATGGATTCCATAATGGACAAATCCATGGCAGCAGCGACCGAGTCATCAGCCTCCCTAGCTTCCTGATAAAGCGGAGCCAGGATGCGCTGAAGCTCTTCGGCAAGCTCGGCGTCCGTCGTCAAGGACATGCCGGGGGCTCTAGCTCCGGGCAGGGACAACTCCATGGCCAGCATGCTGGAGGAGGACGGCGGGATCTCAATGACGGCCCAGCGGCAGGGAGTGGGCCCATGGTCTGGAGATGGATCTTCACCTCTATGGCCAGTCCCTCTGCCGGGACGATCTGTGGAGGATGCTCCATCACCGTCAAGGACCCCTGCACTTCCCCGGTAACTAGATCCTGCCCCTCTACAGAAGCAATGTCTGTGGCCTCCTCCGTGGCAGCCTTGCCTATGTCAACCGCCACCTCCAATGGCTCGAGCTCTGCGGCTTGGCAGTCTGTAGAAAAAGGGGGACAGAAGACAACCAAGAAGCAGATGTTAAAAAAGAAGAAGAAAGAAGTGAAAAAGAGCAATTATAGTACCTGGAGAAGTCTGTCGGGTAGGAGCTTCAGTCTCGCAAACAACAGCTGCTGCCGGGCCTCGAGTATCACCCTCTGCCGTGAATATCCCGGCAGCCTCCAATGCGGCTTCGTCCACCAAGGGTTCCACGGGGCTACCTCCGACTCGAGTGGCGGGGGAGGCGTGCCCCTCGAGGAGGAGCTCGCCTTGCGTTGCCTCGCCTGCGCCACCTGGAGGGGTAGGAGGAATGTCCCCGTCGCTTTTGGCAGGTGGAGCCAAGTCCTCATTCCCGGGCCGAGGGCTAGACTGGGGACTCGACACATGATCGTCTGCCTCGGTACCCACCAAGGCCAAGATCTTTCTGCCCTCCGACGACCCAAGACGCCGGAGCTTCCTCTGGGAGCAGTGGATGAGGGTTTCGGTATCCTCCTGCACCTCCCTGCCGGCAACAACAAACACAAGAGGTCAGTCAGCAAAAATACCTGGATATGCATGAGCTATTCACAAAAGAAAATCCTCCTGACTCTTCCTCGATGAGCATGGAGTCCAAGTCGAACTCCCACTACTAGGGAAAGGCTTGCTAGTGGCGCACCTGTTTTGGCCATTAATGGCGCACTACAGGTGCACCACTAGCATCATGCCATTAGTAATTAATACTAATGGCACACCCCTGGTGCGCCATTAGTATACGAGACAATAGTGGCGCACCAGGGAGTGCGCCATTAGTATGTCAAGTGGTGCGCCATTTCTATCTGACTTAGTAATGGCGCACCACAGAGAAGTGTGCCATTACTAACAATTTTTTTTCAAATTTTTCTTTAGAAATTTTTTTCTTTTTTTCGTTTTTTTCTTAATCTCGGGTCACTATGGCTTAATCTCGGGTCAATATGCTTAATCTCAAGTCAAATCGCACTCCATGATCAAACTTCCTGAAAGGTCACCCATCCTCACACTACTCCAGCCCAAGCATGCTTAACTATAGAGTTCTATGCAACCCCAGCACCAGCTCTCTTAACAGGCACTTGTTGATATATCTAGCATATCAATCCTATTAAACCTTGTTGATGTCTAGGACTTTGTTCATGTTCATGAGTGTGATGAAATTTTGAAAAAATATTTCAAACTTCAGTTCATATTATGTATCATATTTTGAACATTTTTCAAAAAAATAAATAAATTCAAAACTAATTTTTTTTTTCTGTTACTATGGCGCACCTAGCAAATGGTGCGCCACTACTAAGTTTGAAATTTTCCATTTCCCCCTCTAGATCTTAAAAGCCCCGTATCTTTTTTCTGTTAGGTTTTTGGGGATTCTAAAAATCTTCAACGGGGTTCCCCCGGTTGAATTCGGATGTAACATTTTGAGTAGATGATTTTTCATATAAAAAACTTTTTAGTCCGAGTTCGTATGCAAAAGTTATGCCCATTTTAAAAATTCTAGAGAGATTTTGCAAATAAATTCGAAATTCATATTTGTAAATTTTCCCAACAACTAGACCACATATCACATGGGAAACTTATTTTATTTTATTTTTTTGACATTTCCATCATTTTCTTTTATTTTTTTAAAACTGAAAAGGCGGTCCACAAGGGGGTGCACTCGGTGGAATTTTTGGGCAAAGTTAGTAATGACGCACCGTGGGTGTGGTGCGCCATTACTAGTTTACTAGTTTAACTAGTAATGGCGCACCACACCCACGGTGCACCATTACTAGTTTTGAAAAAAAATAGTAGTGGCGCACCGAGGGTGTGGTGCGGCATTACTAGTTTTAAATAGTAGTGGCGCACCGAGGGTGTGGTGCGCCATTACTAGTTTTGAAAAAAAAAATTAAAAAAAATTGTTAGTAGTGGTGCGCCGTGGATGTGGTGCGCCATTAGTGTTTGGACACTAATGGCATACCAACACATGGTGCACCTGTGGGATTTCGGGTTCCGGCAGACCCTCAAGGTTCGAACTCTGGGGTGCGCACGGAGATCACACCTACTGCCTACCCGTGTCTCGTCGCCTCGCAAGAATCTAAAACTACACGAAGAACAACACAAGGGACACGAGATTTATACTGGTTCAGGCCACCGTTATGGTGTAATACCCTACTCCAGTTTGTGGTGTGTGGATTGCCTCAGGGGCTGATGATGAACAGTACAAGGAAGGACAGCCTCGCGAGGGTCTGTTCTTGGCTGGAGCGATGAACTGCTAGGGGGAGTTCAGTCGCCTCTCTCTCTCTCTATCTCTAGATGCCGATCCCCCTACCCTGCGGGTGGCTAGTCCTATTTATAGGCGGAGGCCCTGCGCCTCTTCCCAAATATTGAGCGGGAAGGGCGCCAACAATTGGCCATTTTGAAGGGGAACATCTAGTACACTTATCCTGACTAAAGTTGGTCCTCGCCTACCAAAGACCCTGACAATGATGCCGGCTTGGGCTCCACGATGACCTCCGTTCTGCCGTCCTGCTGGTCTTGGTCTTGTTGCACCGAAATGGTTGCCTTTGCTTGATACTCTTGCCTGCGCTTGCCCCCTTTGCAGCAAACAGGAAACAAGGACTCTACACAGGCCGGCGCCCGCCTGGCGCCCGCCTGGCCTTGGTCGTCACAGCTTGCGTCATGGGCACCTCGCGAGGTACCCCGCCTTGATCTCTCCGCCTCCTCGCGAGCCAGCCTGACGAGGCTGTGTCCGAGGAAGCCTCCTGTCGTCCCCGCGAGGCTTGGCCCCTCGTGAGGGTCTTGAGCATGTGTTGATGAAGATGGGCCATACTGGGCCACTCCTTGAGCCACGCCGCAGGCTGCAGGCAGGAAGTCTGGGTACCCCCGTTCCCAGAACGCCGATAGTAGCCCCCGGGCCCAAGGCGTGCCTAGACTTGGCTTAGCAGAGAAGCGAAGAGGCAAGTGCGAAGCGCCGCGGGCCCCAATAGCCTGCGGCCTTGGGCACCGCATGGCGGTTGATTGGACATGGGCGTCCCTGTTCCCCCATGCCTCCTTATTTTGCGCCCAGCTAGGTGGACCCGCGGTTGCACATAGTCGCCCCTCTTCTCGCCGCGCACGCCTTCTGCTCTTCCTTCTCTCGAGCTCCAGCCTCCGCTTCCAATCCAATCTCGAATCCTCCCCCTTCCTGTCGCCATGGCTCCGACAAAGAAGGGGAAAGGGCAAAAGCCTGTGCTCTCGCCCCGCCCGTCGCCGTTGATGGCTCCTGCTGTCGACCGATCGATCATAATCAACCGGGAAGGCTTGGACAAGGTCAGTTCTGCCCTGGCCACCATCTTCAACGAGTGCGGGAGGACGACGGTCTGGCCCGCGTCTCACTTCTCCATTGATAGAATAGCACCGAGGTCCGGTACTTCGCCGACGCCCTGTGGGTGGGACTGGTTCCCCCCTTTTCTGATTTCTTCAACGCCGTACTTTCCCATTACCAGATCCACATGATGCATTTGGGTCCCGAATCCATTACTCTTCTTGCCATTTTCGCTTTTGTCTGCGAGGCGATGATGGGCATTCCTCATTCAGTTGCCTTGCTGCGCCACATCTTCTCTTTGCGCCTCAGGAACCCCACCCAATGCTCGGGGTGCGTGAGCTTCCTTGCCGCACCAGAAACAGCGGCTTCGGGAATTGATTTCATCCTTCCTCCGCCTGCGACTGGGTTCCGTGAGCGTTGGCTATACATGGATGTCGGGGTGCCCAGCCCCCTGCTTTTGCAGCCAACCTTGCCCACTATCCCCAATTCGGGCTGGGGCCAGGAGACGCTCACGAGCCCCCGGCTCGTCTTCGTTTGGCATCGCTTTGCGAACTTGAGGGCGCTCGGTGTGACGGCACCCAAGGTGGTGAAGGAGTTCCTCCTGTGCCGCATTGCCCCTCTTCAACGCCATTCCCGCCGGATGTGGACCTTCGGGGGGCATGAAGACCGCATGAGGCTCCAAGAGGAAGATCTGACACCTGTAGTGCTGAGGAAGGTTCTCATGATCCTGACTGGGGACCCTTCCCCTGGCAGCATCCGGCAAGGGGGTGCCCTACTGTACCTTTGCTCAAACAGGGCTGATTTTGTGAAGCAGATGCCCAGCTTCAATGAATGGGGGCTGCGCCCCGCAGGCCTCAGGGGACCTCGCGAGAACCCAGTTGTGGTGGTTGCCCTTCCGGTCGCCCGCGACGGTCCTTCCTCGAGTGGCGGAGCTGGGAGGCAAGGGCCGCCGGGGGCTGAGGGGGCCACCGTCGGGACGATGACGCCATGCAGAACTCCTGAGGAGGCAGCCCTCGAGGCCCGCCCTGCGGCGGCTGAAGGTGTTGAGCCATGGCCCGCGGCTCCCATGGCAGAGGCCCCTGAGGCCCCAGCCACCCTTCATGGTGCGGCGTCTGGCGGCGTGCGCCAGGGCAATGCCCCCGACCCCGGTCGCATTGGCACTTCTTCCTCGTCGCAGGCTGACCCTTGTGCCGAGCTCCTGGGCCGCTTCCGCGTGGACTTCGAGGCTCTCCGAAAGAGGAGGGAGGCCTTGGGTGATGATTAACCTTGTCACCTATTGAAGCGTAGGAAGTACTTCGCCACTGATGAGTAAGCCTTTCCCTTTCTTAGTCCCTTACTTTCCTGCTGCTTCAGCTGATCTTTGCCCTGCAGGGCCCTTCCTGCCGAGTTCATGGAGATGGCTGAGGAGCCATCCCTCCAGACCTCGCCCTCTCCACCGTCCCCAAGCGCCCCGAGCTCAAGCATTGCCCTTGTGGTGAGGCCGGTTGGGGAGGTGGGCCATCCTGTGATGCGTCATGATTCTGCGCACCTCGCGACCATCCTTCGCGAGCCCTCCCGGGGCATAGCCAACCTGCCCTGGGCTCTTCGATTGGTTGTGGACGGCGACTGGCTGAGGTCGTCCTTGCGTTCTTCCTTGGAGGACGAACTAGCTCTGGGCCAGGCTTTTGGCGAGGCGCGTCCGGCCATCGCGAGGGTGCCAGCCCCAGCCCCCTGCCCAGAAGGGGAGTGCTGGTCCGTGGTCCTCCTCGCGCGCCTGGGGTGGAGGATGACGCGGAAGACGTGCTCGAGCGTGCTCGGGAGCGCCGCGCCCTCCGCCAAGGGTTCCTCCGGAGGGCGGCTGACGTAGTGAGCCAGCTTGGTGTAGAGCTTGCTGACGAGGACGCGCGCTTTGAGGCCGAGGGCCTGCACCTAGCTGAGGAGAGGTGCAAGCTGAAAGTGGCCGTTGCCCTTGCGCACCACCAGCATGACCTTGATAATGAGAAAGCCGAGGTGTCGCTGGCGGCTTCTCGGGAGGCCTGCTCCCGGGCCATCCAGGAGGCTCAGGAGGCTAACCAGCGGCGCAGGGCCGCATAAGAGCGGGCAAATGGGAGCTCCGGGCCTGGAGTAGCTCCCTGGAGCAATAGGTGGAGTTGCGTGAGGCGGCCCTTGCATCGATGAAGGGGGGCTCGGTCGACCAGGTGGAGCTTCAGAAACGTGAGGAGGCACTGACGCTGGAGGCCACCGAGCATACCCTGGACCTCGAGCGATCGGAGACGAGGGAGCGCCTGGTGGCGCAGGCGGAGGATGACGTTGCCGTGAGGGAAGCCCGGTCCTCAGAAGAGGTTGATCGCCGGGTGGCGGCGGCCCGCTCGAACCTCGAGCGCGAGTTCGAGGATAGGCTAGAGTTGATCAAGGTCGAAGCAGAGGGCAGGACCGCCGCCCTAAGGGCCAAGCTGGATGAAGTGACGCGGCGTGCGGACGCTGCCGGGGCAGCCCTTAGCGCGGCACAGGCGGAACTGGCTTCCTCCCGCGCCGAGACGATTCTTCTCCATCAAAGGGTGGACGCGGCTGAGGCCGTCGCACGGTGGAGCGTGGACGAGATATGCCAGCGGCAGACCCTGGAGCACATGCATGGCCCTATGCTCCGCGCGCTTCGGGAAAGAGCTAACACAGCCTTGGGCAACATCTGCGAGGCAGCAGTTGGGGAGCCCCATGAGGTTAACTATGCTATTAACCTTCAGTTCTTCACCGACATGGTGACGTAGCTAGAGACTCGGTCGGGCAAAGCCGACAGGTTGGTGGAGGGGAGGAGCCGTGCCCTGCTTGGGCGTGCCTTTTCTCGCATCTTCAGTCATCTTTAGAACATGGACCCCCACTTTGACTTCGATGCCGCCATTGCACCGGTGCCCCTGGCCATCCGGGGCAACCTGGCGCATTGGGTGGAAGACAACGTGGACGCCCTTGTTAGGGCCTTCACCGCTGATGACGACAGTGTGGTCGTGGTTGCTGATGAGGGCGGCGTGGTGAACGGCCCAGGTGCTGACGACGGCGACGTAGAAGGTGATGTCGAGGCCGGCGATGCCGGTGACGACTCCGGAGGTGCCTCTGAGGATGCATTGGGGGATTTATCCGATTGACCGCATGCTGTTCCTGCTTTTTACCCTGCGCAGATGGAGTTCGGGCTTGGCCCAGAAGGTTGTAAGAGCATTTTGGGAGGGGGAGCCCCTCATGTAAAAACTTGCAGTTAGCGTATTTGCAGACATGATATCACCCATATGCCTGCGCCGAGCGGCTGGTCTCGTGACGAGTCGACTGGCTTGTTTACCTTCAACCCGCGTGGGCGCTGGGCGAGCCTGCGGAGGGCCGTGGTGCCCTGAATGCCTCCTGATCGAGCCCGTTGAACCTGTAATGAGAACCTCCTAAGAGGGCGTGGTGTCGGCAGTCTGGGCTGCGCGCATGCTGGGCCTGGCCCGGCTTGCGAGGGGCTCACGAGGGGAGGCAGCTGAAGCTGGATGGACGTATAGCGGTAACCAGAACGCGAGAGACTGCTCGAACGAGACTAAACACCCCTTCCCCGAACACACTCAAGTCTCAAGCTCAAATCCAACTTAAATCCAAATAGGGAAAAACGACAACCAAAGGCGTGGGCTAAGTGCTGAGCTAAGTGCCTAGTCTAGTCTAGTCTTCGACGTCTTCTCACCAGCGCGGAGCTAAGTGCTGCCACTAGGCGTGGGTGGGAGCCCCCGAGGCCCGAGGGCGGCTCTCCGAAGACTCCGGGGCATGTACAGCCCCACTCATTATTATGTGAGTGTCACGGGGCGGCGAGCTTCACAGGCACTCGGCCTTCTTCATAGGTACCGGCCTTGCTTCATATCGCCAGACGAGGGCCCTGCCTTGCACCACACTCTATTGCCATCGATGACGGCCAGAGACCGAGGACGCCACCGATGGGATAGAGCGGTCGCCAGCGGTTCCCCCGACGACCACGGGTCCTCTGCCGAGGGTAGGCCCTGAGGCACCTCCCCGGCAGAGGGCCTACCTCCTGAGGACGCCTTGCTCCGAGCGTCGCGGGGGCGAGGCCGGATCTTGGCCCCCTCCTGCAGCCCCCGGTGCCCTCCTCGTGAGGGGTAGGAAGCTGCTGGATTGGGGCGGCAATCCGGCGCGATGACCTGTACCTCCTGCGTTCCATGGTAGCGTATGCCTGTTCCTGAGGGATTAGCGATACCCGATAGTCGCTGCCTCCAGCGCGGTCGACGAGGCCTTCCCTGGGCTCCTGCAAGAGTTCAGCTTTGTGTGTCTCTTCCCCCCAGCCCGGGCAAAGGAACGAGCCATGGTCTTCCTCCTGCGCGTGTCCTTGATCCACCATGTGGGGCACATACGCTTCCGGGGCCGCCGCCCCGAATGCCTCGCTGTAGTGCCCCATGTGCCACGCAGTCCCGCTCGAGGTGCCCACCTGGGAGTGGTAGCGCGGGGGCCCACCGAGATCGTGGACTGAAGTGGATCCCCCTTCGCTGGCCGGAGGCAGAGGCGGCACTAGTGGCAGCCAGGCGCCGACGGCCAAGTTCATGTTGGAGTGGCCCTGGAATCCGCTCGGAGCTGTGCGGGCGCGTGTGGGGCCTCCGTGCGGTCCGCCTTGGGCCTGAGGCGGTGGCTGGGCGTCGAAGGGGTGAGCCCCCGAGGTGGCGGAGCCCAGGAGCTCCGCCACCCGCTCCAGTTGTCGAGGGTTAGGTGCGACATATGCCAAAGGATGGCTTATCATGGTGGGGGAGAGTAGAACATCGCCAGTGCCTGGAAACGGGATGAGGCGAAGACATGCACGCCGGCGGATCTTACCCAGCTTCAGGGCTCCCCAAGGAGATAACACCCCTACTGCTGCTCTACAGGGTCTCCGCATGGTCACTAAGGCAAAGTGAATACAAGGTTGCTCCTAGAGCTGTTTCTGGAGGTAGGAGAAGGCAAGGCTAGCTTTCTCCTCCCGGTATGATCTGGTCTAGTGCTAATGGAT
Organism: Triticum dicoccoides; assembly: GCF_002162155.2. Classification (NCBI taxonomy): domain Eukaryota; kingdom Viridiplantae; phylum Streptophyta; class Magnoliopsida; order Poales; family Poaceae; genus Triticum; species Triticum dicoccoides. The sequence continues at coordinate 409,668,551 of NC_041381.1, read as the reverse complement.
TTGAACCCTTTGCATGGGTGCCCTGGGGGGTTTATATAGGCCTACCCCCCAGGGGTACAATGGTAAAACTGGCTGGGTGCGGGCCCCAGCCGTCTGTCTCTCAGGCCGCCGTCTTCTCCGCCGACTCCTGGGGCCCGCCGACTGGCCTGGTACGAGGGCGCCAGCCCTGGTCCTCCGCGGGCGGGTCTTGCCGGCTGGAGATTACTGTAGTCGTGCTTCTAATGACGATGGCTTGGTCATGGGGTCGTGGCAACAGTGCCGCTGCCTGACGGGCGATCACTGTTGTCATTCCCCCGTCGTGTCTGGTTAATGGCGTGTGGGGCCCGTGGGAGGGGCCGGCCGACTCCTGGGGGCCGACTCCCGACGGGTCCGACTCTTGGCGCTCTCGCCGTCTTCAGTACTCTCGCTGACTGGTAGGCCCCGCCGTCTCCGGGCCGTACAGACAGACCGTCGTGGGCGCAGGGCCCCGCCCCCAGGAGCTGATGTCAGGGCCGGCATGGCAACAGTGCCGCGCCGGACGGAGATCTCCGTTGGTACGGCGCACTGTGGCCATGCCTGCCCTTAAATAACAGCGTGGTTGGAGTTGTAGGCCGACTTCCCGTAGTCGGCCCCCTTGGAGTCGCCTCTGGGACTCAGCTTATCTTGGAGCCGCCTCTGGGACTCGGCTTATCTTGGAGCCGCCTCTTGGACTCGGCTTATCTTGGAGCCGCCTCTTGGACTCGGCTTATCTTGGAGTCGCTTCTGGGACTCGGCTTATCTGGAGTCGCCTTTTGGACTCGCGGGGCGCAGCCTGCCCTGATGTCTTGAAAGGTTCTGGGACTCGGGTTAGCCTACCCGTGGCCCATTACTCCGACAGTAGTCCCCGAAGCTGGTGAGGCTCCCAGGGCGATACGTCGTGGGGCCTCAACAGTTTCATTCTTCCGGTGGGGGAATTCAGGCCTTGCTGGCCGTCTTCCTTCAAGCCGATCGGCTGGAATCGGATCCACAGTGGGCCGCCTTGCTTCAAGCCGACTAGCTGGAGTCGGATTCACTAAGGGCCGTCTCGCCTCTTAAGGAGTTTTGAACGTCGTGGCGGGAACTAGGCGGCGTGCCTGGTACGCTTCCCCGCGGCCGCCCGCCGCGGACCCGTCGCGAGGCGCCACGCGGCAGGGGCAGTCTGCTCACCCACGCACGTGACGGGACGGGCCGTCGGGCGGGGCCCACCGCTACCGCTCCTCGGCCCGCGAACAGATCCATTGCGGCCGCGCGTACGGTTGGGTTTCCCACGTCGTTAATGTGTGCAGTAACTTCGTGGGGTAAATCGTGGGGGCGTGGGGTCCCGTGCGCAGTTAATCCCACGCCCGCCCCATCGGCTTCTCAGCCTGCAGGCCTATAAGTAGGCGGGGGGAGCGGGATGGCGAAACACGCGCGCCCAGTCTTCCCTGCTCCCCTGCCTCCTCTTGCCTCTTCTTCTTCTTGCCATTGCTGCTCCGAACCGCGCTGCGCTCGCCGTGATGAGTTCTTCCTCCGCCGCCGCGGCTCCTGCCGTGCGCTCCGGCGTGTGGGACGACTCTGTTGTGGACGACGACACCATCGAGCACCTCCGCAAGACGCGCCGGCTCCCCGTCACGAACTTGGTGCGAGCCCGTGCCGCGCCGGCAGGGGAAATAAGGCCGGCGCCGGAGGAGGGCGAGCGGGTCATATTCCGCTCGCACCTCATGCGCGGCCTGGGCCTGCCGGCGAGCGGCTTCTTCCACTCCTTCCTTTAGTTCAACGGGCTCCAGCCGCACCACCTCACTCCGAACACGGTGGTACTGCTGGCCGCCTTCACCACCCTGTGCGAGGGTTTTCTTGGCGTTCTGCCCACCATCGAGCTGTGGGGAGAGTTCTTCCAATCCAAACTCGGAATGCACGTCGCCGGCATTCCGGCTCAGTGCGGCGCCTTCATCGCAATGCGAAGGTCGACCGCCGACAATCCATTTCCCTCCATCGCGCTGATCAAGTTGGTGAAGATGTGGCAGCAGTCGTACTTCTATGTGAAGAACGTCGCCCCAAAAGGAGGCTTCCCAGCTGGTCCCATCAGGCCAAGACGCTGACTCCCGCAGGCGCAGCCGCCGTCGCGCGACTCCGAGTGCTGACGCAGTCGGAAGGCTTGGTTGGGGCCGACTTGCTGGCCGCCTTCGTGGCGCACCGAGTCCTCCCACTCCAAGGCCGACCTCATCTGATCTGTCAGATGAGCGACCACTTGGACCCGAGCCGGATGTGCACCAGGGACATGCCCCACGCGGAGGTGGCGAACATGGTGAACCACATCGCGAACTACGAGCTCGCGGCGGACTGGTAGTTCGGCAAAGAGCCGTACTCGCGCGCCAACCCCCCGCCAGTGGTAAGTCGTACTTTTGTTCTTTTGTTTTTCTTTGTAGCCGAATCCGACTTCTGATACTCTTGGTTTCTTCGAGTCGGAACCCCCTCATCCAGCCTGCAGCTGGTGCCACGGTACTGCCGCGCGAGTTCGCTCCAGATCGAGCGGAGAGCGACGTCGACGACCCCGACATGGGGGCGGCGGCGATGGAGGCCGATGCCGAAGGCGGAGGAGGAGGAGCGGAAGGCAGCTTCAGGCCCTCGGCCACCTTCGTCGACTGGCCAGAAGACGACGCCGAAGGGGAAGTCGTCCCGCGCCGCCAATCGAAAGCCGGTCATCCAGGCGCGAGTTCCTCCGCCAGCTTGGCCGGTCAAGTCGGCGCGAAGAAGCGGCGGGCCGCGCCGAGTTTGCTCGGCGGCCGGCCGAAGAAGTTCAAGGGGGCGGCCGCCGCGACCAAGCAGGAGGAGGCGGTCGCGAAGGCCAACCGCTTCCGCAAGGAAGTGAAGAAGCCACCGCTAGTCTCTGCGTAAGCGCTCTCTGCCTTCGCCTTTTTTGATAAATCTTTTCCGAGTCTTTTTCATTCCTTCTTTGCTTCAGAGCCCCTCTTTCTCTTGAGAGGGTCGCCGTCCCCTCTGTCATGGGGTCGGCCGAGACATCCGCCAATACTCGGCGGATTGACCCCGCCGCCGATCTCCGGGAGGCGACGGAGTGAAACGCGTGGGAGAAGCGCGACGAGGACGAGGCCGACCGCCTGGAGAAGGCGGAGGCCGAGAAAGCGGCGGCCTCCGCCCAGAAGAAACTGGAGGAAGCCGAAGCCGCCGCCGCAGCAAGACAGCGGGCTGAGGAGACCGCGCGCCGCCAATCGGCGTTGCTTGTCATCTCGCTGAACTCCGTGCCGCTGCCCCCGGAGTTCACGGGGTAGACTGGAGACGTCGGCGGGGAGCACCCCATCGTGGAGAAGGACGGTGGTGAGGGCTCCGCATCGGGCACGGCCGCGCCACCACCGCCGTCTCCACCGCCTTCTATGAGCGTGCATGGCAAGCAGCCGGCAGGCCCGCCAGTGCCGCCGACTGAAGATGAGGCGGTGGCGAGGCTGCTCCTTCAAGTCGCCTCACCGGCGCGCCGCCGCCTCGAGAAGGCGGTTTCAGCGCCACACCACTTGGAGGCTGGTGCCGCCAACTCGGCCATCCCAGATGTCGAGGCAACAAGCGTCGTGCCCACTGGGTGGGTGTGAGGAGGCGGCGACGATCCAATGAACCAGGCGCTCCTGGATGTCCAGGCGAAGCTGCGAGCTGAGGGCGAGGCCATCCAGGGCTGCACCAGGGCGCATCTGGCGTCGCGCGCATCTATTCGGGTATACTTTCCTTCTTTGACTTTGTCTTTTTTCGTTCTTCTCTGTGGGGGCACACCAGCGCACCCACTGGGTGTAGTCCCCGAGTTTCGGGCCGGCTGCTGAGCAGGTGGCCCGGAACTCCATCTGGCGAGTACGAATATTCACCTTTGTCTGATTCTTTATCACATGAGTATCACAACCTCCGCGTCACTGCCTTCAACCGCAATGTTGAGCATCTGGGGAAGCGGACGGCCGACTTGTCGGAGAGCCAGAGTAAGTCCTTCTTTTTCGCGGGGGCGCGCTGGCGCACCCGCGGGCTATAGTCCCCGAGATTCGGGCCGACTGCTGAGCAGTCGGGCCGGATCTTTCCAGCGACCTTCTTTATTGATGACTTAGCGTCCTTTTGGTTCTTCAGAGGCCAATGCCGTTCTTCAGGAACGGTTGGGCGAAGTCAGCACCGCCCTACGCGCCAAGGAGGAGGAGTGCGGCAAGCTCGCCACAGAGCGCGACTTGCTGGCCGCGCAGTTCGCGGAGCAGAAGGAGCTGCTTAAGGCGGCACATGACGAGGCGGAGAAGAAAGAGACCGCTCTCCTGGCCGAGTTCGAGAGCGAGCGCTCCTCCTGCACCGACAAGGAGGCTATGATGACCTCCGGCTTCCACGAGATTGAAGACATTGTCGACGCTGAGTTTCTTTGCTTTCTTTCTTCGAGCCACCGACTGTAAGTCAGGCCGACTCCTGATTCTTTCTTTAGCTTCTTTTTGTTTTGGCAGACTTCTTCCCTGTCCACTCGCAGGCGGTCACCCGAGCCATCGAGGCTGATCGCGAGGCGCGGAGAGCAAATGGCGAGGAGATCGCCGCCAACGCCCCCCTGACTGTCGACGAGCAGCTCCTGAGCATCGAGACTCGTCTGCGGCCGGCCCACCAGCTGCTGCGCCGGCTTCAACGCGCTGGTGCTCAGGCGATCGCCGCCCTGTGGCCGGGTATGCCGGTTCTGCGCACTCCCAGTCGGACTGCCGACTGGCTGGAGGTCGCGGCTAGCCGTCTTGAGGCTTGGAAGGGTTCCTCGGCCCGGGCTGGAGCGCGTAGGGCCTTGGAATTCGTCAAGGCTTGGTATCCAGTGCTGGATCTGGACTGACTGGCCGCGTTCCGGTCAGAGGCCCAGGCAGAGCTGGTGGCTGTGGAAGGCGCCCTCGTCGAGCGTGCGGCGGCAATTGCCGACTACACTGACACCAGCGTCTTTGTTCCTGAGCGGGCCGCGAACGGCGAAGAGGTGCCGCTGGAGTGGTTCGGGATGAACCCGGACTACGCCGAGGACTTGGCAGAGGTGATCGGCTCCAACACCGAGGAGGAAGACGAGGCGGGGGACGGAGGCGAGACGGAGGCGCCAGAAGACGGAGCGGACGACCAGCCTCAGCTCGACCGCGCCTCCAGCAACGAGCCGCGTCCGACTGAGTCGGCCGCCGCCAGAGACGATGAAGCCGAGACTGCCCAGCCGGCCGCTCCGGCGCCTGACACCGCCGTCTCCACTGACCCTCCGAACCCGTCTGCCGCTTCTTAGGCTGCCGTCTTCCCTTTATTTTTCCTGCTTTAGTAGTCTTTGAAAGAACTTGTCAATTCGCACAATTCCACCCGCGGGGTGTATTTTGAGCTTGGCCGGAGGCCTACGTTATGTTAATATCTATCCGACTTCTATCTTTCCTTGCTCGTTGCTCTTTTTTGGCTTTTTCCTTTGCCGCCTTCCCACAGTCGCCGCTTTGCCAGACGGACAACTGCTCTGCGGACTGCCGCTGGGTCAAATGCTCTGCTACCTTAGGGAAGGAAAGTACTTGGCCTTTTTAAAGTCTTTTAACAAGTTGGATAGAATGCGGCAAGCCGACTAATCAGAAAGTGGCTGGAAGCCGGCTTGTGCTATGCGTGTGCTTTGAGTCCTTAGCCATTTTTCATGTGGGTGCGGATTTCGAGGCAGCGACGGAGATGCTCGCCGGAGTTCATCAGAATGGCCGGAGAAGGAAGAAGAGGGCGCCGGAGATGGGGGTCGTCGGATCCGGGACGGCGCGGTCCGGATCTGGCCGGAGGCGGCGCGGGGCTCGCAGGACGGCGAGGGCGCGAGGGCGACGCTCGCGGCGGCGCGGCCGGGACGGGAGCCGGCGGGGCGGGGCGCTGGGGAAAACGTGGGGGCTCCGTAGCGGCGGCTGCCGGAGGGCGGCGACGGCGAGCAGGCGGCGGAGGTCGGCGGGGAAGCCGGGGCCGGTCGCCGGCGACAAGGCTGCGGCGGCGCGCGGTGGGCTGCTGCGGGCCGAGGCGGGCGGACGGCAGCGACGGCGCGGGGTCGCGCGGGCCCGAACCGGGTCCCGCGGGCCGCGCGGGTGGGAGGAGAGAGAGAGGGAGGCGTGGGGCTGACGTGGCGGCGCGGGATAGGTTGAGGGCGGCGGCGGAGGTGACGTGGCAGGCCGCGATTGGCTGCAGCGACGTGGCTGCCGGCGGTGGACACGTCTGGCGGCAGGGTAGACATGTCTGGCGGGCGAGAGGGAGGTTTGATCTAGGGTTTGCCCGAGATTTCGGGGAAGGGGGCTAATTTATAGGTAGAGGGAGCTAGGAGAGTCCAAATGAGGAGCGGTTTTCGGCCACGCGATCGTGATCGAACGACCGAGAGCATGGAGGGGAGTTTGCTGGGCTTTGGGCCACTTTGGAAGGGGTGTTGGGCTGCAAGACAAAAGAGGCTTTTGCGGTTACCCGGTTAACCGTTGGAGTATCAAACGACTTCCAAATGGCACGAAACTTGACAGGCGGTCTACCGGTGCTATACCGAGGCCGCTTGGCAAACCTCGGGCCATTCCGAGAAAGTTTAATACCCGCTCACAATGAAAGACAAAAGGGGGACGCCGGATGACATAGGAGTGTCGGATTGCAAAACGGACAATGGGGAAAAATGCTCGGATGCATGAGATGAACACGTATGCAAAATGAAATGCACATGATGACATGATATGAAATGCATATGATGACATGGCAAAATGCAACACGCAAGCAAATGACATGGCAATGCCGGCGAATAACTGGCAGACACCTGGCGCAACGAATCCGGGGCGTTACACATGAGTCTGCCGCAAACCCTCAGTGAAATGTAGAAGCTCACTGGGCGAGTGACCGCGTTAGGGCGCTTCATCTCCAAGCCGGGGGAACGTGCCCTACCCTTTTTCAAGCTGGTGAAGAAGAAGGGTCCGTTCGAATGGACTCAAGAGGCTGATAAAGCGTTTCAAGATCTCAAGAAGTACCTGACCAGCCCTCCAGTGATGGTGGCTCCACGCCCTCAGGAGCCCTTGGTGCTCTACCTCGCCGCCACACCATACTCCGCCAGTGCAGCTCTAGTGGCGGTACGGGAGGAGCACCAGGTCAAAGCTACGCCACGACCGGCCACGGCAGCGCAAGACCAAGAAGGCCTCGCGAAGACCACTGCCGCAGTAGATGGATGCCAGGCTCAACAGGGGGACGCCCCCAGGGCTGAAGAGGCCGCACCAGGCAGCCAGGGGCTGGGGGCTCCGTCGTCTCAGGAGGCGCTTGACCCTTCAGAGGGTACCGACCTCACCAGCACGCCTACCCTCGTCGAGCACCCAGTGTATTTCGTTAGCACGATGCTGCGGGATGCAAGGGCACGATACCCCATGCCTCAGAAGCTCTTGCTCACACTATTGGTGGCCTCGTGCAAGCTACGAGACTACTTTCAAGGTCACCCCATCAAGGTCGTCTTGGCATATCTATTGGAAAGGGTACTCAGGAGTCCCAATTCAGCAGGAAGGGTCGCCGAATGGAACATCGAGTTGCAAGCGTTTCAGTTAGAATTCAGCGCGACGAGAGTCGTCAAAGGAGCCGCACTTGCAGATTTTGTGGTAGAATGGACAGAGGCGCCAGGGCTCGAAGCAGGCGATGATCGGTCACTTTCCCCAGGAAGTGAGGCGCCGAACTGCTGGGTCATGTACTTCGACGGAGCGTTCTCGCGACATGGCGCGGGGGCTGGCGCAGTGCTTATATCTCCCACTCAGGACAAGCTCCATTATGCCGTACAGCTCTGTTTCCAGCATGGAGAGAAGGTCTCCAACAACATAGCAGAATATGAGGGCCAAATAGCAGGCTTGAAGGCCGCAACGACCTTGGGGGTAAAGCGCCTCATCATCAAGGGTGATTCGCAGCTCCTCGTTAACTTCTCCAACAAGGTGTACGAGCCTAAGGACGAGCACATGGAAGCATATCTCGCGGAGGTTCACAGAATGGAAAAGCAGTTTTGGGGGTTGGAGTTGTAGCATGTGACCCGTGGCACCAATCAAGAGGCTGATGACATTGCCAGGAGGGCGTCCAGGCGGCTGCCTCAAGAGCCTGGCGTCTTCGAGGAACGACTCTTCAATCCCTCAACATCACCGTCATTATCAAGTACGGCGCAGCCTCAGGAGGAACTCCCTCAACCGCCAGCCTTAGGAGCTCTGGCCTGTGGCCCGACCTCAGGAGCGCGCTTGCTCCTGGTGCTGGAGCCTCAGGAGGGATGTTGGACTGCGGAGCTCAAGGATTACCTGATGCAAGGGACTCTGCCAGAGAAGGAGGAGGACACGGAATGCGTGGCGCAGCAGGCCATGGCCTACTGCGTCCGAGATGGAGAGCTATACCAAAAGAGGCCAAATGATGTCTCCATGCATTGCATCTCCAGGGAGCAGGGGAAGGAGTTGCTGGCGGACATTCATGGAGGAGACTGTGGGCACCACTCGTCATCAAGGGCCCTCGTCGGCAAGGCGTTTCACAGCGGATTCTATTGGCCTACAACACTCAACGACGCAATCGAGCTGGTGAAGGCTTGTGAAGCCTGTCAATTCCACGCCAAGCAGATTCATCAGCCAGCTCAAGGCTTGCAGACCATTCCACTCTCATGGACGTTCGTGGTTTGGCGGCTGGACATTTTGGTCCCGTTTCCCCGAGCGCCAGGGGGCTATCGCTACCTCTACGTTGCCATTAATAAGTTCACCAAGTGGGTGGAGGTGGAAGCTGTCCGCACCATCCCAGCTGGTTCGGCAGTCAAGTTCATCAAGGGCCTCGTGAGCCGGTTTGGGGTGCCTAACCGCATCATCACCGACAATAGTTCGCAGTTCACCAGCAATGTCTTCAAAACATATTGTGCTAACCTTGGAACGTAGATATGCTACGCTTCGGTGGCACACCCTCGGAGCAACGGCCAGGCTGAATGCACCAACGCGGAGGTCCTGAAGGGCCTCAAAACCAGGACCTTCAAGAAGAAGCTGGAGGCCTGCGGCAGCGGCTGGTACGACGAGCTCCAGTCCGTGCTGTGGTACATCCGCACAACCGCTACCAAGTCGACCGGCGAAACTCTGTTCTTCCTTGTCTATGAAACAGAGGAGGTCCTCCCTCGCGAGGTCAGGCGTCGCTCCGTGCGGGTCCTGGCGTTTGACGAAGCACAGCAGGAATACCGTCGGGAGGGCGCGCTTCGAGGGACAAGATACCAGCAGGCGTTGCGGCGGTACCATTGCCGCCACATCCACCCCAGGACTCTTGAGGTAGGTGATCTCGTGCTTAGGCGGGTGCTCTCCAGGGAAGGGTTGCACGAGCTCTCGCCCATGTGGGAGGGCCCGTTCAAGGTTGTTCATGTTTCCAGCCTGGCGCCGCACGTTCGGAGACCCAGGAGGGAGTGCCCATCCCGAACGCGTGGAACATTCGGCACCTCCGGAGATTTTACCCTTGAAGTAAGGCCCGGTGCCTGTAAAGAAGGCCCAGCGCCTATGAAGCTCGTCGGCCCAAGGAAAGGCCCGGTGCCTGTGAAGAAGGCCCAGTGCCTGTGAAGCTCATCGCCCCCAATAAAAGGCCCGGTGCTTGTGAAGCTCGCCGCCTATGACACTCTCACGTAATAATGAGTTGGGGTTGTACATGCCCCGGAGTCTCCAGAGTGCCGCCCTCGGGCCTCGGGGGCTCCCGCCCACGCCCGGTGGCAGCACTTAGCTCCGCGCTGGTGAGAAGACGTCGAAGACTAGATTAGATGCCGGACGCGGCTTTTCATTTGCTTTCTGCAGTTGGCTTGTTCACCCTTGTTCGAAACTTTTTTGGAGTTTCTTTTAGTGTTGTTTGCCGTCCCCGGCCCTTGATTCTTTATCTCTGTTGCTCCCCTGACTCATCTTTTCTCTCGCAAGCCTTGCGAGGGGGCTGCGCAGGCGCCCTCGCGAGTATCTTCTGACCTAATTTCGTGAGTTTTCCCTACTCAAGTTCACAACGGGAGCACTCCTCCCTGCCCATGCCCCACGGGCATCGCGACACGAACACGAGGCCCGAGCCGGTCACCCTCACGACTAGGGTTCGAAAGCTATCCCTCTGGCTAATTTTTGCAGGCCTCAAGACGCTCGACGGGGCCTCAGGCAGGAGCCTCGCGAGGCGAAGACTGCAGCGAGTCCCCCGAGCTAAGTTGTTCCTACGCATGAGCACGCAATACCGCAACATGGGATGGGAATAATGGAAATAGCATAATAACTAAAGGCAACAGTCTAGCACGCCCCCGCAGGGCACCACACTTCTCTCTCTCTCTCTCCCTCTCTCTCTATGCAGGAAAAGGAGAAAAACAAAATAAGCATGGCTTGCCCGGCGACGGCTCGTGGAGGGGGATCCACATCGCCCTCCGGAGCTCAGTCAGACCCCTCCTCATGCTTCACCGAGGCACGACGGCGGGATGAACCGCTACCACTCTCTAAGCAAGCATGACGGCGTGGTGGTTGATCACGGCCGCCGCTGGAGGAGCTGTCATCAGAGGGGGAGCCGCCGAAGCTTGGCGAGGTGCGGACGCCGCCAGGCACGGGCCTACCTTCGTCTTCATCACGGCCGTCGCCGAGGCTAAGAACCTGGTCACCGTCATCATCTTCAGGGTAGCACCCGATGTGGCGGCCATCCTCTCCGAACACCCTCACGTAGAGGGTGGCGTCGCCGTCAAACTTGAAATGCAGGGTGCACTGCCGGACCAGGCCACGTGCGTGGGCAAACGTTTGCCAGCCGTGGGCCAAAGCCACATTCCCGTCAACGGAGATCTCCAACGAGACCTAGGAAGCCCTGCTGCAACAGCCGTCCGCTTGGAGCCAGAGGCCGCCAGGAGCGCTGACCGGGAGTTCGCCTGCGAAGAAGCGGGGAAGCTGGAGCCAGCTACTGGTCGGTTCTGCCGACCACACGACGAACTCCGGCAACACTTCAGCCAAGTGGGAGCACGACCTGAGAGGCCGCACGGCCATAACTCGCCTCCCCTCACCCACCGGACGCCCGTCACCACATGGGAGATCACCGCCACGACCACGAGGAGCCACCGCTGGAGTCGCGGGGTGCTTGCGGGGACGACCTCGGCCGCGCTTTGGCGGAGGAGAGTCAGGCCCTTCTCGACGAGCCTTTCCTTTCTCCGCAGCCGAGAACCTCTCCAGCGGCGCCATAGGACGCGGCGGATGGCTGGAGCAGGGAGAAAGAAGAAGCAAGCGGAAGGAGGAAGAT
>NC_041381.1:409641794-409657062 GCF_002162155.2 Triticum dicoccoides | reverse complement strand
ATGACCCATTTTTGAATGTAGGGAGTTGTCAAGTCGGGTAGTTGTCGAGGCAGCATGGGGAAGCGGAGATGCCCACGTCCAATCAACCGCCATGCGGCGCCCAAGGCCGCAGGCTGTTGGGGCCCGCGGCGCTCCGCACTTGCCCCTTCGCTTCTCTGCTAAGCCAAGTCCGAGCGCGCCTTGGGCCCGGGGGCTACTTTCGGCGTTCTGGGAATGGGGGTCCCCAGACTTTCCTACCTGCGGCCTGCGATGTGGCTTAAGTGGTGGCCCAGTGGCCCATCTTCATCAACCCAAGCTTTAGACCCTCGCGAGGGGCCAAGCCTCGCGGGGCGGGCGACGCAAGGCTTCCTCAGGAGCGGCCTCACCAGGCAGGCTCGCGAGGAGGTGGAGAGATCAAGGCAAGGGTACCTCGCGAGGTGCTCATGACGCAAGCCATGACGATCGAGACTAGGCGGGCACCAGGCGGGCGCCGGCCTGCGTAGAGTCCTTGTTTCCTCTTTGGTGCAAAGGGGGCAAACACAGGCGCAGAGTATCGAGGCATCAGGCAAAGGTTACCATTTCGGTGCAACGAGACCAAGACCAGTAGAGCAGCAGGATGGAGGTCACCGTGGAACCCAAGACGGCGTCATCGCTAGTGCCTTTGGCCTCCGAAGACCACCTTTAGTCAGGATAACTTGTACTAGATGTTCCCCTTCGAAATGGTCGTTGTTGGCGCTCTTCCCGCTCAATATTTGGGAAGAGGACTAGGGCCTCTATAAATAGGATAGCCACCACAGTAGAGAGGCATCCCATCGAGTTCTCACCAGACCCAGAGGCGATCGAACTCACCCAAGTAGTTCATCGCACCAGCCCAAGAACACCTCTCGCGAGGCTGTTATTCCCCTTGTACTGTTCATCATCAGCCCCTGAGACAATCCACCACACCACACACTGGAGTAGGGTATTACACCGCATCGGTGGCCCGAACCAATATAAATCTTGTGTCCCTTGTGTTGTTCATCATTTAGCTTAGATTCTCACCGAGGCATTCGGGCGTGGATTGGTAGGGGAGAGATCTTCGCGCGCACCCTAGAGTCCGAACCTTAAGGGTTTTGCCAGAACCTGACATCCGACAGGACCTCATAGAAATCAGGGGCATCCTTGTCCTGAATCCAACACCAATCGCCCCTTCACTCATCCCACCTCTCACGGTTATACCCAGGGTGGTAATCCCAGGTCTTCCTCGCCACGTGTGGCATCCAGCTAATAACCCCGGAGCGGTAGGCTTTTCTCTCCACCCACGAGACAAAATAATGCGGGAACAGATCCACATTGGGCCTGACTCCGATGAAATTCTCGCACAAATGGGCAAAGATGGCCATGGTCGCCATTGTATTTGGCGTGAAATCAAGGAGGTGGAACCCATAGGTGTTCATGATCGCCTCAAAGAATCCAGAGAAAGGAGGGCAAAGGCCGCAGACGAAATAGGCGCAGAAGAAATAATAAGAATCCTACGGTACCTCCTTCCCCGCCACAATGACCGCTGGCGCCCCGTGCCCTCTCTCGACAGGCCTCCGCCACAGATATCCATACCTCGCCTGAAGGACTGGACCGCTCAGATTTGATGGAATGAAGACGACATCTTTGCTCCGCCTCTTGCTCAACTCCGCCCCTCTTTTGCTCCCCTCGGCGGTGCCCTCCTTCACCGCGGCCGCTTGCTTCTTCTTGTCCGCGAGTTTTTCCCCATTTCGGCGATGGCCGTGGAGAAACTACAGTGGAAGGAAGAGAAGAGGAATTGTTGCTTGCCTTGCAGAGGAAGAATATGGGGGACGGAGCAGAGGACAGATGAATCGCGCCGCTCCGCTTTTCTTGCTCTTAAGGGGAGGGTGTCGTGGTTCTAAGGCTGACAGTAGAAAGGGGGTAGGTATGGAGAGGCAAGATCTCAGCTATGGTGAAGGTGTACACACGGGGTTTACGAGTTCAGGCCCTTCTCGGAGGAAGTAATAGCCCTACGTCTCGGTGCTCGATTGGATTATATGTGTGATGTTACAGGGGGTGCGAACCCTTGTGCCAGAGGAGGAGGGTGGCTTATATAGAGTTCGCCAGGACCTTTCCCACCCTCCATTAGAAGGGAGTTAATGTACATAAAGTGGTTGCATTACTGGTAACGCCAGCCTTAAGTGCCGTTAATGATCTTAAAGACTACGGAGTGAATGCTTGTCAGTTGCATGCTGAGTGACTCCTGGTCTTCGGGAGGTCGAGTGATTCTCTGGATGGTGGAGTGACAGTAGGTAGGAAGACTCCCGAGTGACATGATGTCGAGTGGATTGCACTCGACATCTTCGACCGTGAGTCTCATGTTTCCTCTTGACCTTCTTGCCTTCTTGGGTAGTGACCTTGGGTAGGACGTATATGTTACGCCTATGACCCTACCCTAGGTCTGTATCCTCATCAGTAGCCCCCGAATGGATTAAGGTTCGAGTGGAAAGCTGGTTAGAGTTGAACGTGTTCTGAGTTTTGCGCCTTCGCGAGTGTTTTCTACAAGATGGAAAACTCGCGTCGGTATTTCAGCGTCGATTCAGTCGCCTTGATCCATTCAGGGAGACGTCGACTGAACTTGTGGCGTCATTTGCCGAGTGTTGTATTGGAGTGCAGGATCTTGGGCACGATTGGCTGCTGCGTATCCCGGATTTCGCAGGATATGAAATTTCAAGGAAGCGCGTGGGACGGGGAGTGCCGAATCGGGCGGAGTGGATAAATAATGATGCCTTGGTTTCTGTGCCACCTTTTTCGCCACGTACACTGCGTGTGACTATTGCGGGATTTGACAGGATTGCCTGGTCCCACGCGTCAGTCCCTCGGAAGTGACCCTTTATAAGGTGATGGGGCCGAGGCGTCTGCACTGTGCACGCCCTTTCCTCCTTCTTCTTCCTCCACTTCTCCGCCGCGCCCAACTCTTCTGTTCCGACGCTGCCGCTCCGCCGCCATGGTGAAGGACAAGATGGCGCCACTAGAACGCGCAAAGAAGGCGAAGGGAAAAAAGTAGCACCGCGGGTCGTCATCGCGCGCGAGGCTGCCGCCGGGCTGGATCCAGGGTGATTGGATCCGGTATTTGATTCGGTAGGACGATCTGGACGAGCTGGCGGGGTCCGGGATGATCGCCAAGGGAGCGGCAAGGTTGCCGGAGGGGGAGATGAATCCTCAGCCTCGACCGGGTGAGTGCGTACTGCTTGCCACCCACGTCGACCAGGGTTTTTTGCTTCCTCCGCATCCTTTCTTCTGGGGGTTCTTGAAGTTTTTTGGCTCCCAACTCCACCATTTTTCTCCTAACACCATCACATATCTGGCCGCCTTTGTGTCAATGTGTGAAAATTTCTTGGGGTGTCGACCGCACTGGGGTCTTTTCAAACATATCTTCACCATCCAATCCCAGTCGGTCAAAAAAGCAAAGTCGAGTGACTCAAAGACCAACGTCATCCAGATGTGTGGGGGTTTAGGTATCAAAAAAAGGCATAGGAGCTCCTTTGCTGCTATGACTCTCCCTGAATCTGTTAGGGGCTGGCAGTCGATCTGGTTCTATTGCCAGGACAAGGTAGCTTAAGGTCAGTCGACTGGCCTCCCCCACTTCACATTTGACCGCGTCCAAACTCCTTCTCCACTCAAAGTGACCGCTGCTGAGAACATGGAGACGAAGATGCTGGTAGAGAAAGTGGTTCAGCTTATCAATGAGGGTGTTACCGGCCTGGACCTGCTGGAAGTGTTCCTCAGTCGATGCATCCAACCTTTCCAGGCCCGTGATCATCCTATGTGGCTATACTCTGGACCTGAAGACACCGCTCGGGTCCATCTAGAGGAAGTGTCATCCGAGACCGTGGCCATGTGGTTGAGGAGTATCACAGGAAATCAGGACAATCCCAGGGGATCCAGGCGAGTTATTCCTTTCAGAGACAACAACCCAACCAACAAGGTATGCCCTTCTGTTCTGACTGCTTGGCGCATAAGTTCCGACTGCACTTGATGTCGACTAATTTTTGTTCAACTTTTTGTCTTGTAGGTTTTCATTGAGATGTACTCTATGCCCAACGGTGAACAAGCCCTGGAGCACGGCCAAGAGGAAGAGGCCAACGCGGACGAAAGCGGCGACTGGGAGTCTTCGGATGGATAGGAGGAGGAGGAGAGCGAGGAGTCGGACGATGAGGAAGAGGTCGACTCGCCGCCGCGTTCCGAGCGCCAATCCAGGCAGCAACACGACCCGGCGGGCGGGCGCGGGAAGAACGTGGCTCCGAGTACTCACGCTCAGAAGCGCACTCGAATGTCGACTCCGGAACCGACAGAGAAGACCGCCAAGCAGCCCAAGTTTGCTCCTCCCAAGACTCGGAAGACTTTGCCGCGGATCAAGATGGACGTCCCAGTGGCTTCGGGGTGAGTAACACACTTGTGCTTATACAAACCAACTGAAATTTATGTTCTGACCAATTGGATTACGCATCTTTCTAGACCCACCTCCGCTGCTACTGACATGGATGTCGATAAGGCAATATGAGACGAGGAGGCCACCTCCCGAGCTGGTAAGTTCGTTCGACCAAGTTTTATTTAGTCGAGTGGGTAGTCAATCGGATGAATATTTGATACTTCTCTCTTTTTGTAGCTCCGCACGAGATCATTGTGCTCCCTGATGACGAGGAAGAAGAAGCGCCTCTACAGGAGAGGAGGAAGAAGAGTGGAGGCTCGAGCAGGAGGAGGCTTGTAATCCAAGTCCCTCAGTCGACGCTGGCGCTTGAGGCGGTGGTTGAACATTCCGAAGGGCTGGTTTGGACCAATGTCACATTCGCCAGCCTGCTGACGACTGATCGTCCGTCGGGATCGACTGCACAAACTCCTGCCGCTCAAGTGCAACTCCACTCGTCCGACCCAGTAACTGCTTCGACCACCTTGGAGCCATCACTCTTTGCCACGTACCAAACTCCAGACGACTCGCCAGGCGCCGCTAGGGAAGCTCTTCGTCAGGTGAACCTTGTCATGGAGAAGGTGAAGGTGATGCATGAAGCTAGCCAGGTAGCTTACAACGCCAGCACTGCCCTTCAGACCAATGTTCAGGTCAGCAAAACTCCGACTGAACTTTTGAGTGTTGCTTTATATCTGATCACCCACTGGGTGTTCCTTTGTTTAGAGTTTAGGAAATCTTCAACTCTGCTCGCCTCGAGCTGAGTCTCAGTAAACTGTTCGAATCAGTGGGGGCGCGCCGAGTGCACCCACTAGGTGTAGTCCCCGAGACCACGGTCGACTGCTGGCAGTCGACTGAGGTCTAATGATATATCCCCTTTTTTTGAACTCACGCTGGGCAGACCCTACTGAGTATTGATCTTAACCAGTGGGGGCACGCTAAGTGCACCCACTGGGTGTAGTCCCCGAGACTAGTGTTGAATATTTGATTCGACAGTAGTCTTAGAGTAACTTTTCTCTATCACTGTCTCTTAATTCTGTCGACTGACATATCTTTCTTGCTGACTGCAGAGGTCTTGTGATCTTGGAGCTCGACTCTCCGAGTTAAAGAAGAAGCATATCAGCGTTGAACTTGACCTTGAACTCGCAAATAAGAATCTCAAGAATGCTCAAGAAGAGACGGCCATCATGGGAGGTAATGATTCGACCGTTTAGTCTGCTTTGTAGCTCGCACTTCACACTGGTTTTTCTTTCAGTCTCTTTGAACCAAGTGACTTCACACAAGAAGATGTGCGTAGTGAAAATCGCCAACTTCAGGTCGTTTGAAGAGTGTTGTTTCTTTAGAGAGGATGAAGGAGGCTTTGCAGAAGAAGGACCTGGACCTTGCTGCTACTCAGAAGGAAGCACGTGAGAAGATGAAGCTTGCGGACCAGAAGCTGGCTACAGTCCGCAAATTAGAGGAGGAGAATGTGAAGTTGAAGGCCACCATCTCGGAAGCTAATCAAGAAGTCGAGCAGCTGAGGAAGGACAAGGAGAACCTGACCACAGAAGTCGGCGGCCTCAGAGCCAAGAAAGACAGGCTAGAGTCTTATCTGGAACAACTTGCCGCGAAACTTGTTCTGAAGCTTGAAGGTATGATCATTCGACTAGTCAATTTGTCGTCGACTAAACTTTGTTGTTATGCTGTCGACTCATCGTTTTCGTGATGGGACAGAACTGTGTCAGTACTTTGAAGCTGAAACTGGGCGGGTCAAGACAGGTCTCGACCCCATCAATTGTCCCGTGAAAGATGACGTTGCAATGAATCTGCTGCGATTGGAGTCACGCTTGGATGACTGATACGTCTTCGACGTATCTATAATTTTTGATTGTTCCATGCTATTAAATTACCCCTTTTTGATGTTTATGGGCTTTATTTTACACATTTATATCATTTTTGGGACTAACCTAGTAACCAGAGGCCCAGCCCGTATTGCTGTTTTTTTTGCCTATTTCAGTATTTCGAAGAAAAGGAATATCAAACGGAGTCCAAACGGAATGGAACCTCGGGAGCGTGATTTTTGGAATGAACGTGATCTAGAGGACTTGGAGTGCAAGTCAAGAAGCAGCCAAGGCGGCCACGAGAGGGGAGGGCGCGCCCACCCCTACAGGGCGCACCCCCTGTCTCGTGGGCCCCTCGGGCGGCCACCGACGTACTTCTTCCTCCTATATAAGCCTACGTACCTCGAAAACATCCAGGGAGCCAACAAAACACAATTTCCACCACCGTAACCTTCTGTATCCGCGAGATCCCATCTTGGAGCCTTTGTCGGCGCTCTACCGGAGGGGGAATCGACCATGGAGAGCTTCTACATGAACACCATAGCCCCTTCGATGAGTTGTGAGTAGTTTACCACAGACCTTCGGGTCCATAGTTATTAGCTAGATGGCTTCTTCTCTCTTTTTGGATCTCAATACAATGTTCTCCCCCTCTCTTGTGGAGATCTATTCGATGTAAACTCTTTTTGCAGTGTGTTTGTTGAGATCTGATGAATTGTTGGTTTATGATCAAGTTTATCTATGAGAAATATTTGAATCTTCTGAATTCTTTTATGTATGATTGAGTTATCTTTGCAAGTTTCTTCGAATTATCAGTTTGGTTTGGCCTACTAGATTGATCTTTCTTGCCATGGGAGAAGTGCTTAGCTTTGGGTTCAATCTTGCGGTGTCCTTACCCAGTGACAGCAGGGGTTGCAAGGGACGTATTGTAATTTTGCCATCGAGGATAAAAAGATGGGGTTTATATCATATTGCATGAGTTTATCCCTCTACATCATGTCATCTTGCTTAATGCGTTACTCTGTTCTTTATGAACTTAATACTCTAGATGCAGGCAGGAGTCGGTCGATGTGTGGAGTAATAGTAGATGTAGGCAGGAGTTGGTCTACTTGTCACGGACGTGATGCCTATATACATGATCATGCCTAGATAATCTCATAATTATTCGCTTTTCTATGAGTTGCTCGACAGTAATTTGTTCACCCATCGTAATACTTATGCTATCTTGAGAGAACCCACTAGTGAAACCTATGGCCCTCGGGTCTATCTCTTATCGTATTTGCTTCCAATCTACTTTTATTTGCATCTATATTATAAAATACCAAAAATATATTTATCTTATCATACTATCTCTATTAGATCTTACTTTCGCAAGTGGCCGTGAAGGGATTGACAACCCCTTTATTGTGTTGGTTGCGAGTTCTTTGTTTGTTTGTGTAGGTGCGTGGGAAATACCTTGGTTCTCAAAAACTAAGGGAAATACTTACGTACTATTGCTGCATCACCCTTTCCTCTTCAAGGAAAACTAACGCAAGCTCAAGACGTAGCAAGAAGGATTTCTGGCGCCGTTGCCGGGGAAGCTTCCACCAAGTCAAGTCAAGATTCGACCTCCCGCCAACGTGCGATTTCTGGCGCCGTTGCCGGGAGGTCTTCGCTCAAGTCAAGACATACCAAGTACCTATCACAAACTCATATCCCTCGCATTTACATTATTTGCCATTTGCCTCTCGTTTTCCTCTCCCCCACTTAACCCTTGCCGTTTTATTTGCCCTCTCTTTCCCAATCTCCGCCTCTCTCTTTCGCTTGCTTTTTTCTGTTAGCTTGTGTGTTGGATTACTTGTTGCCATGGCGCAAGATAATACCAAATTGTGTGATTTCTCGAATACCAATAATAACGATTTCCTTAGTACTCCGATTGCTCCTCTTAATGATGTTGAGTCTTGTGAAATCAATAGTGCTTTGCTGAATCTTGTTATGAAAGATCAATTCGCCAGCCTTCCTAGTGAAGATGCCGCTGCTCATCTAAACAACTTTGTTGATTTGTGTGATATGCAAAAGAAGAAAGATACGGATAACAATATTGTTGAATTGAAATTATTTCCGTTTTCACTTAGAGATTGTGCTAAAGTTTTGTTTTCGTCTTTGCCTAAAAATAGTATTGATTCTTGGAACAAGTGCAAAGATGCTTTTATCTCTAACTATTTTCCTCCCGCTAAGATTATCACTCTTAGGAACAATATTATGAATTTTAAACAACTTGATCATGAGCATGCTGCCCAATCTTGGGAAAGAATGAAATTGATGCTTCGCAATTGCCCTACTCATGGTTTTAATTTATGGATGATCATACAAAAATTTTATGCCGGTTTGAATTTTGCTTCTAGAAATCTCTTAGATTCGGCCGCGGGAGGCACGTTTATGGAAATCACGTTAGGAGATGCTACAAAACTTCTTGATAATATTATGGCTAATTATTCTCAATGGCACACTGAAAGATCTTCTAGTAAAAAAGTGCATGCTATAGAAGAAATCAATGTTTTGAGTGGAAAGATGGATGAACTTATGAAATTGTTTGCTACTAAAAATACTCCTCTTGATCCCAATGATATGCCTTTGTCTACTTTGATTGAGAATAATAATGAATGTATGGGTGTGAATTTTGTTGTTAGGAATAGTTTTGGAAACAATGCTTATAGAGGAAACTTTAATGCTAGACCGTTCCCTAGTAATTCCTCTAATAATTATGGAAATTCTTACAATAATTCTTATGGTAATTTTAATACGATGCCCTCTGATTTTGAGAATAGTGTGAAAGAACTTATGATTTCTCAAAAAAAATGCCTTGCTTGAAGAAAAATTGCTCAAAGTTGATGATTTGGCTAGGAACTTTGATAGACTTTCGCTTGATGTTGATTCTCTTAAACTTAGATCTTCTTCCCCTAAGCATGATATCAATGAGTCTCTCAAATCAATGAGAATTTCCATTGACGAGTGCAAGGAAAGAACCGCTAGATTGCGTGCTAAGAAAGATTGCTTTGTAAAGGCGTGTTCTTCTAGTTTCAATGAAAATAATGATGAAGATCTTAAAGTTATTGATGCGTCTCCTATTAGATCTTTGTTTTGCAATATGAATCTTGATAATTATGGGACTGAAGATGAGTCAACTTTACCTAGAAGGCGTCCCAAGAATTCAAAGTTTTTAGATCTTGATGCTAAATTTGGTAAAAGTGGGATTGGAGAGGTCCTGACTTCAAATAGCATTGAACCCACTATCTCGGATTTCAAGCAATTTGATTATGATAATTGTTCTTTAGGAGGTTGTATTTCCTTGTTGCAATCCGTTGTTAATTCTCCTCATGCTTATACTCAAAATAAAGCTTTTACCAAACATATCGTTGATGCCTTGATGCAATCTTATGATGAAAAACTTAATTGGAAGTTTCTATACCTAGAAAACTTAATGATGAGTGGAACCTACTATAAAGATTAGAATTAAAGATCATGAGTGTTTTGCTTTGTGTGATTTGGGTGCTAGTGTTTCCACGATTCCGAAAACTTTATGTGGTACTCTAGGTTTCCATGATCTTGATGATTGCTCTTTAAATTTGCACCTTGCGGATTACACCATTAAAAAGCCAATGGGAAGGATCAATGATGTTCTCATTGTTGCAAATAGAAATTTGGTGCCCGTAGATTTTATCGTTCTTGATATAGATTGCAATCTTTTTTGCCCTATTATTCTTGGTAGACCTTTCCTTTGAACGATTGGTGCGATTATTGATATGAAGGAAGGGAATATTAGATTCCAATTTCCATTAAAGAAAGGCATGAAGCACTTTCCAAGAAAGAAAGTCAAATTGCCTTATGAATCTATCATACGAGCTACTTATGAATTTAGTGCCAAAGATGACACTACTTAGATCTATCTTCGCTTTTATGTCTAGCTAGGGGCGTTAAACGATAGCGCTAGTTGGGAGGCAACCCAATTTTATTTGTGTTTTTTGTTTTTGTTCCTGTTTGGTAATAAACTTTGCATCTACCTCCTGTTTAGATGTGTTTTTATATTTTAATTAGTGTTTTTGCCAAGTAGAACCTATAGGATAACCTATGATGATAGTTGATTTGATTCTGCTGAAAAACAGAAACTTTGCACGCATGAATTTAGTTTTGTTAAATCACAAGAACGTCCTTTTCCGTTGATTATTTTTTACTCTGATCAATAAACAAATTTTCCAGGACTTCCTATTTTTGTAGGATTTTTAGAGTTCCATAAGTTTGCGTTAGTTACAGATTGCTACAGACTGTTCTGTTTTTGACAGATTCTATTTTTCGTGTGTTGTTTGCTTATTTTGATGCATCTATGGCTAGTAAAATAGTTTATAAATCATAAAGAAGTTGGTATACAGTAGGTTTAACACCAAAATAAATAAAGAATGAGTTCATTACAGTACCTTATGTAGTGGTTTTTTTTCTTTCACTAACGGAGCTTATAAGATTTCCTGTTGAGTTTTGTGTTTTGAAGTTTTCAAGTTTTGGGTAAAGCTTTGATGGACTATAGAATAAGGAGTGGCAAAAGCCTAAGCTTGGGGATGCCCATGGCACCCCAAAATATTCAAGGATAGCCAAAATCCTAAGCTTGGGGATGCCCCGGAAAGCATCCCCTCTTTCGTCTTCGTTCATTGGTAACTTTATTTGGAGCTATATTTTTATTCGCCACATGATATGTGTTTTGCTTGGAGCGTCGTGTATTATATTAGTCTTTGCTTTTTAGTTTACTACAATCATCCTTGCTGTACCCACCTTTTGGGAGAAGCCTACTTGATTATAATTTGCTAAAATACTCTATGTGCTTGACTTATATCTTTTGAGCTTGATAGTTTTGCGCTCTAGTGCTTCACTTATATTTTTTAGAGCACAGCGGTGGATTAATTTTGAAGAAATTTCTAGTCTCTCATGCTTCGCTTATATTATTTTGAGAGTCTTTTAGAACAGTATGGTATTTGCTATGGTTACAAAGTTGGTCCTAGAATGATGAACATCCAAGTTGGGTATAATAAAAACTATCATAGAAAGTGAATTGGATGTTATGATCAATTTGATGCTTCATAATTGTTTCGAGATATGGAGGTAGTGATATTAAAGTCATGCTAATTGAGGTGATTATGAAAAATACTTATGTTGAGGTTTGTGATTCCCGTAGCATGCACGTATGGTGAACCGCTTTGTGATGAAGTTAGAGCACAATTTTATTTATTGATTGTCTTCCTTATGAGTGGCGGTCGGGGATGCGCGATGGTCTTTTCCTACAAATCTATCCCTCTAGGAGCATGCACGTAGTACTTTGTTTTTGATGACTTCTATATTTTTGCAACAAGTATATGAGTTCTTTTGACTAATGTTGAGTCCATGGATTATACGCACTCTCACCCTTCCACCATTGCTAGCCTCTCTTGTGCTGCGCAACTTTCGCCGGTACCATACACCCACCATATACCTTCCTCAAAACAGCCACCATACCTACCTATTATGGCATTTCCATAGCCATTCCGAGATATATTGCCATGCAACTTTCCATTGTTCCGTTCATATGACACGCATTACTTTTGTCATATTGCTCTTTGCATGATCATGTAGTTGACATTGTATTTGTGGCAAGACCACCTTCATAATTTTCATACATGTCGCTGTTGATTCATTGCATATCCCAATACACCTCTGGAGGCATTCATATAGAGTCATATCTTGTTCTAGCTTTGAGTTGTAATTCTTGAGTTGTAAATCCATAAAAGTGTGATGATCTTCATTATTAGAGCATTGTCCGACTGAGGAAAGGATGATGAAGACTATGATTCCCCCACAAGTCGGGACGAGACTTCGGACTTTACAAAAAGAAAAAAGAAAAAAAAAGAGAAAGGCCAAAATAAAGAAAGGCCAAAGAAAAAAAACAAGAAAAAAAGAGAAAAAGAAAAAGAAAAAAAATAAAATGAGAGAAAAAGAGAGAAAGGACAATGCTACTATCTCTTTTTCCACACTTGTGCTTCAAAGTAGCACCATGATCTTCATGATAGAGAGTCTCCTATGTTGTCACTTTCATATACTAGTGGCAATTTTTCATTATAGAACTTGGCTTGTATATTCCAATGATGGGCTTCCTCAAAATGCCCTAGGTATTCGTGAGCAAGCGAATTGGATACACACCCACTTAATTTCTTTTGTTGAGCTTTCATATATTTATAGCTCTAGTGCATCCGCTGCATGGCAATCCCAACTCACTCACATTGATATCTATTAGTGGGCATCTCCATAGCCCGTTGATACGCCTAGTTAATGTGAGACTATCTTCTCCTTTTTGTCTTCTCCACAACCACCATTCTATTCCACATATAGTGCTATGTCCATGGCTCACGCTCATGTATTGCGTGAAAGTTGAAAAAGTTTGAGATTATTAAAGTATGAAACAATTGCTTGGCTTGTCATCGGGGTTGTGCATGATAAAATACTTTCTGTGATGAAGATAGAGCAACAGCTAGACTATATGATTTTGTAGGGATAACTTTCTTTGGCCATGTTATTTTGAGAAGACATGATTACGTTGATTAGTATGCTTGAAGTATCACCATTTTTTATGTCAATATGAACTTTTATTTTGAATCATTTGGATCTGAACATTCATGCCACAATAAAGAAAATAACATTGAGAATTATGCTAGGTAGCATTCCACATCAAAAATTCTGTTTTTATGATTTACCTACTCAAGGATGAGCAGGAATTAAGCTTGGGGATGCTTGATACGTCTTCTACATATCTATAATTTTTGATTGTTCCATGCTATTATATGACCCCTTTTGGATGTTTATGGGCTTTATTTTACACATTTATATCATTTTTGGGACTAACCTACTAACCGGAGGCCCAGCCAGTATTGCTGTTTTTTTCCTATTTCAGTATTTCGAAGAAAAGGAATATCAAACGGAGTCCAAACGGAATGAAACCTTCGGGAGCGTGATTTTTGGAATGAATGTGATCCAGAGGACTTGGAGTGCAAGTCAAGAAGTAGCCAAGGCGGCCATGAGAGGGGAGGGCGCGCCCACCCCTACAGGGCGCGCCCCCCTATCTCGTGGGCCCCCCGGGCGGCCACCGACGTACTTTTTCCTCCTATATAAGCCTACGTACCCCGAAAACATCCAGGGAGCCAACGAAACACAATTTCCACCACCGTAACCTTCTGTATGCGCGAGATCCCATCTTGGAGCCTTCTCCGGCGCTCCGCCGGAGGGGGAATCGACCATGAAGGGCTTCTACATCCGATGAGTTGTGAGTAGTTTACCACAGACCTTCGGGTCCATAGTTATTAGCTAGATGGCTTCTTCTCTCTTTTTGGATCTCAATACAATGTTCTCCCCCTCTCTTGTGGAGATCTATTCGATGTAAACTCTTTTTGCAGTGTGTTTGTTGAGATCCGATGAATTGTGGGTTTATGATGAAGTTTATCTATGAGAAATATTTGAATCTCCTCTGAATTCTTTTACGTATGATTGAGTTATCTTTGCAAGTATCTTCGAATTATCAGTTTGGTTTGGCCTACTAGATTGATCTTTCTTGCCATGGGAGAAGTGCTTAGCTTTGGGTTCAATCTTGCGGTGTCCTTACCCAATGACAGCAGGGGTTGCAAGGCACGTATTGTATTGTTGCCATCGAGGATAAAAAGATGGGTTTTATATCATATTGCATGAGTTTATCCCTGTACATCATGTCATCTTGCTTAATGCATTACTCTGTTCTTTATGAACTTAATACTCTAGATGCAGGGAGGAGTCGGTCGATGTGTGGAGTAATAGTAGTAGATGCAGGCAGGAGTCGGTCTACTTGTCACGGACGTGATGCCTATATACATGATCATGCCTAGATAATCTCATAATTATTCGCTTTTCTATCAATTGCTCGACAGTAATTTGTTCACCCACCGTAATACTTATGCTATCTTGAGAGAAGCCACTAGTGAAACCTATGGCCCCCGGGTCTATCTCTTATCGTATTTTCTTCCAATCTACTTTTATTTGCATCTTTAGTTTTTGCATCTATATTATAAAATACCAAAAATATATTTATCTTATCATACTATCTCTATTAGATCTCACTTCCGCAAGTGGCCGTGAAGGGATTGACAACCCCTTTATTGCGTTGGTTGCGAGTTCTTTGTTTGTTTGTGTAGGGGCATGGGACTTTTGAGGAGCCTCCTACTGGATTGATACCTTGGTTCTCAAAAACTGAGGGAAATACTTACACTACTATTGCTGCATCACCCTTTCTTCTTCAAGGAAAACCAACGCAAGATCAAGACGTAGCAATGACCCAAGTGGATGCTGAACTTTGGCCTCAGGCGGAACTTTCTCAAGACTTCGAGTCACTGATGACTCGACTTAATCAGATTCCAGGCCGAGTGCAAGAGTGGAAGAAGTCTTCTGCTCACTGTGGTGCCGACGTCGCCTTATCATTGGTCCGAGTGCACTGCAAGGAGGCTAAGGACGACAAGCTGGCTGCTCTCAAGGTAGCGAATACTAAGAAGCACTCCTTCCAGACCTTCATGGACACCTTCCTCGAGGCAGCCACTCGTATCGCCGACAGCATCGACCTCGACAGCTTCTGTGATCCGCCAGTCCTTCTCCCGCCGAGTGATTGAAAAAACATTATGCTTCACCTTTATTTGCCTCGGAATGCCGAGTGATTTTTTAACCGTTAAAACTCCTTCGGGCCTGACGCCTGAGCACTTTATTCTGCGGTTAGGAATCTTTGGATTTATCTTCGAATATGTTGCATTTATCTTTGAGTGAAATTCATTCTTCTCTCAGATTGGCTTCTGTTTGCTTGATGCAGCTTCTAAAGAAGAATCAGCTGTCGACCGGTTGGACGAACCTTGAGCAGCATTGATTAGCTCATCAGCAAAGCACTCAGTAATGGTCTTGACGTTCCTGTCAGCCGTCTGCTTTGGCGTCAACCGTTGGAGGGGCCTTTGACAATGCACACAAT
>NC_041381.1:409640474-409641784 GCF_002162155.2 Triticum dicoccoides | reverse complement strand
AACTTGGTGACATTCGATCATCTCTCAGAAGAGGTTAACTCGTGATCAGAATATGGATGTCTCATTAAATCCAGGCAACAAGATCGATGCATGGACTGCTCTCTCGGTGAGATGCCATCCTTATCCCGGAGGAACGTCAATACGAGTCGGCTCTAGATCCAAACTTCTGAGTTTCACGTTTTATGTCCTAGAAGAAGGCTCAAAACAGGTCAACGGAGGAGCCTTAAACTCACCTTATAGCAATTTTTTTGGAGTGATTTGGAGCTGGTCCTGCATCGAGTAACTGATTACTCGGAATTTCTTCATGCCTGGAACGTGTCTTTTTTTGTTATTTGGCCGTCACTCGGACCATGCGGGCCGTTCCGAGTGGATACCATCCTAGTGGGGGCACGCTGAGTGCACTCACTGGGTGTAGTCCCCGAGACTGCAGTCGACTGCGGGCAGTAGGCGGGAGTCTTAGAGCATATCTTTTTGTTGTTGTTTATCACTCGGACTGGTCAGGTCATACCGAGTGGAGATTCCTCCAGTGGGGGCACGCTTAGTGCACCCACTTGGTGTAGTCCTCGAGACCGCCATCGACTGCGGGCAGTCGACGGGGGTCTGAGAGAACTAAAACTATTTTTAGCTGGTACTGATCGAACTTGTTCATCTCTCAGATTGGTTTCTGTTTGCTTGATACAACTTCAGAAGAGGAATCAGCAGTCGACCAGTTGGATGATCCTTGAGCAGCATTGATCAGCTCATCAGCAAGGCCCTCAGCAATGGTCTTGACGTTCCTGTCTCAGTTCACCAGCATGGCACTCAGCAATGGTCTTGACATTCCTGCCAGCCGTCTGCTTTGGCGCCAGCCGTTAGATGGGCCTTTGACAGTCCGCACAATCTCGTCCTTCTTCTTGACGGTGCAGCCCTGAAGTGGTGGTCGTGGCCGACCCGCACTTTGCTAAGCCCCCCGAGTGGGAGGATTGCTCACCACTCGGTAAGATTTTTCAAACTTAGGCGAGTACTGGACTGTAGCTAAGCCTTCGAGTGGGAGGATCGCTCACCACTCGGTAGGATTTTTAAAACTTAGAAGAGTACTGGACTGCAGCTAAGCGCCCGAGTGGGAGGATTGCTCACCACTCGGTAGGATTTTTCAAACTTAGGCGAGTACTGGACTGCAGCTAAGCCCCCGAATGGGAGGATTGCTCACCACTCGGTAGGATTTTTCAAACTTAGGCGAGTACTGGACTGCAGCTAAGCCCCCGAGTGGGAGGACTGCTCACCACTCGGTAGGATTTTTCAAACTTAGGCGAGTACTGGACTGCAGCAAA
>NC_041381.1:409627189-409640106 GCF_002162155.2 Triticum dicoccoides | reverse complement strand
GGTCATGGCTGACCCGTACCATTTGATGGGACTTTTTAAACTTAGGCGAGTACTGGACTGCATCTAAGCCCCCGAGTGAGAGGCAGACTCACCACTCGGCAGGATTTTTTATTACTTAGGTGAGTACTAGACTGTAGCTAAGCCTCCGAGTGAGAGGCAGACTCACCACTCAGCAGGATTTTTATTACTTAGGCAAAACGGATTTGCAGCTAAGCCCTCGAGTGAGAGACAGACTCACCACTCAGCAGGATTTTCACTTTTACTAAGGCGAAACGGTTTCACAACTAAGGCACCCGCTGGGGGATTTTAGGACATGTAAAAAAATGATAATCATTCGGAAGATTGTAAACTCATGTCTTTTGATAATCAAACTAAAGAGTACTTCTTATTACATCTCATCAGTTCTAAATACTTAAGAGTAAAAATGGCGGAGCAGTTCCGCATTCCAGGTGCGTGGCTCACCTTTATTATGCTCGACGTTGAAGAGACGATACGCTCCATTGTGGGGCACTTTGGTGACGATGAAAGGGCTTTCCCAGGCAGGAGCGAGCTTGTTTGGTCTCCGTTGGTCCACTCGAAGAACCAGGTCTCCTTCTTGAAATGCCCGACCCCTTACATTTTTGGCATGGAATCGACGCAAGTCTTGCTGATAAATTGTCGACCGGATCAAGGCCATCTCTCTTTCTTCTTCTAGGAGATCGACTGCATCTTTCTGAGCCTGCTCTGCTTCCTCTTCTGAGAAGAGTTCGACTCGAGGTGAGTTGTGGAGCAAATCACTCGGGAGTACGGCTTCGGCTCCGTAAACTAAGAAGAATGGAGTCCTTCTAGTCGACCGGTTAGGAGTTGTCCTCAATCCCCAAAGTACTGATGGCAGCTCGTCGACCCAAGCCCCTGCTGCATGCTTGAGGTCACGCATCAACCGGGGTTTCAGTCCTTTGAGAATCAATCCATTTGCCCGCTCGGCCTGCCCATTCGACTGAGGATGAGCGACCAAAGCATAGTCGACTCTCGTGCCTTGGGAGGCACAAAAGGTTCTAAATTCTTCAGAATCAAAGTTCGAGCCGTTATCTGTGATGATGCTGTGTGGGACGCCATATCTGAATATCAGTTCCCTGATGAAACTCACAGTTGTACTTGCTTCAAGGTTTTTAATGGGCTTGGCTTCGATCCATTTGGTGAACTTGTCGACTGCCACCAGCACATGAGTAAATCCACTCCTGCCAGTCCTCAAAGGCCCAACCATGTCCAATCCCCAGACAGCGAAAGGCCAGACGAGTGGAATTGTCTTCAAATCTGACGCAGGTTTGTGAGACATGTTGGAGTAAAACTGACAGCCTTCGCACTTGTCCACTATTTCCTTTGCTATCTCGTTGGCCCGTGGCCAGTAAAATCCGGCTCGGTATGCTTTGGCCACGATGGTACGAGAGGACGCATGGTGACCACAGGTCCCCGAGTGAATATCATTGAGGATCATTCGGCCTTCTTCTGGCGTGATGAATTTCTAGCAGACCCCAGTTACACTTTCTCTGAACAGCTGTCCTTTTATCACGGTAAAGGCCTTAGATCGTCGGACGGTCTGTCGAGCCTCTTCTTCATCCTTTGGAAGTTATTTCCTAAGAATGTATGCGATGTATGGCACCGTCCAGTCGGGAGTGATGACCAAAACCTCCATGACTAAGTCGACCATGACTGGGATTTCGACTTCAGTCGGATCTGTGGCGCTCTTGGGCTGTGGCGACTCTTCAGTGAAAGGATCTTCTTGAACTGAAGGTGAATGAATATGTTCCAGAAACACATTGCAGGGAATGGCCTCTCTCTTTGAACCTATCTTCGCCAACTCATCTGCAGCTTGATTTTTTAGTCCGGGTATATGATGAAGCTCCAATCCTTCAAACTTCTTTTCTAGCTTTCTTACTGCATTGCAATAATCGGTCATGGCTTGGCTTCTGACATCCCATTCCTTCATCACTTGATTAACCACCAAAATCTGAGTCGCCACATACCATAAGGCGACGGACGCCGAGTGAAACGGCCATACGAAACCCGTATAAAAGTGCTTCATATTCTGCTTCATTATTGGAGGAATCAAAATGAATTTGGAGAACCTTGTTAAGCTTGCCTCCGCGGGGGGACACCAATACTACCCCAGCACCCGATCCGTTCAGCATCTTGGAGCCATCAAAGAACATAGTCCAATGCTCCAAATGAACTTGAGTCGGTAGTTGCAGCTCGATCCACTCGGCAAGGAAATCTGCGATTGCTTGGGACTTGATAGCTTTCTTTGCCTCAAACTTGATATCCAATGGAAGGAGTTCAATCGCCCATTTTATCACTCAACCAGTTGCATCTCTGTTATTCAGAATCTCGGATAATGGTGCGTCGCTGACGACTGTAATGGAGTGATCAGAGAAGTAATGTGCAACCTTCTTCATGGTCATGTATATTCCATAGACAAGCTTCTGATAATGAGGATATCGTTGCTTGGATGGAGTCAAAACTTCGGAGAGCTAATAAACTGGGCGCTGAACCTTGTACACTTTTCCTTCCTCTACTCGCTCGACCGTGAGTACTGTGCTGACAACTTGTCCAGTGGCTGCAATATAAAGCAGTAAAGGCTCTTTGCTGATTGGCGCAGCGAGCACCGGCTGGGTGGAAAGTAGGGTTTTGAGTTCTGCAAATGCTGCATCAGCTTCCTTAGTCCACTCGAACTTATCAGACTTCTTCATCAATCGGTAAAGAGGCAAGGCCTTTTCACCGAGACGAGAAATGAATCAACTCAAGGTGGCCAAACAACCAGTCAACTTCGGAACATCATGCACTCGCATAGGGCATTTCATTCGGAGGATGGTATCAACTTTTTCTGGATTAGCCTCGATTCCTTGTTCGGAAACGAGAAAACCGAGTAACTTTCCTCCTGGAACTCCGAACGTGCACTTTGACGGATTAAGCTTGATATCGTACCTCCTTAGGTTGGCAAAGGTTTCTGCAAGGTCAGTCAATAGGTCGGAACCTTTGCGAGACTTGACCATGATGTCATCCATGTATCCTTCCACATTCCGACTGATTTGAGTGAGCAGGCACTTCTGAATCATTCTCATGAATGTGGCTCCGGCATTTTTTAGACCGAATGGCATGGTGACATAGCAAAAGCACCCGAATGGGGTGATGAAGGCTGTTTTTATTTCATCGAGACCATACAGTCGGATCTGATGATACCCGGAATATGCATCTAGAAAAGACAAGTGCTCACACCCCACAGTCGAGTCAACAATCTGATCGATGCGAGGGAGAGGGAAGTGATCTTTCGGGCAGGCCCGATTGATATGCTTGAAATCAATGCACATATGAAGTGAATCGTCCTTCTTAGGGACCATGACTACATTGGCAAGCCACTCGGAGTGGTAGATCTCTCGGATGAACTCTGCTGCTAGCAGCCGAGCCACTTCTTCGCCAATCGCTTTCCTCTTCTGCATGGCGGACCGCCGAAGGTGCTCGTTGACAGGTTTTGCCTTGGGGTTGACACGCAAACGGTGCTCAGCCAGTCCTCTGGGTACACCCGGCATGTCAGAGGGTTTCCATGCAAAGATGTCCCAGTTCTCACGGAGGAACTGGATGAGCGCTTCTTCCTATTTTCTGTCTAGTGTTGTTGATATATGAGTCGGTGCGGCATCGGGATCGGTCGGGTGAATATGAATTGGCTTCGTTTCACCAGACGACTGAAATGCAGAATCTATGGCAGGCTTCTTGGCTCGGAGCAAATCACTCGGATCGGCAATTTTGGAACCTTTCTGGAAGCATTCCTCCGCCTTCTGCCGATTGCCAGTAACTGTGATCACACCCTTGGGGCCAGGCATCTTCAACTTGAGGTACACATAACACAGTCGAGCCATGAAACATGCGTATGCAGGCCTCCCTAGAATGGCATGATAAGCACTCTGGAAATCCACGACTTCAAATGTCAACTTTTCCTTACGGTAATGCTTGGAATCACCGAAAACCACGTCGAGAGCGATCTGGCCGAGTGATTTGGCTTTCTTTCCGGGGATAACACCATGGAAGCTCATATTGCTCTCGCTAAGCTTGGACATCGGGATGCCCATCCCCTTCAAGGTTTCAGCATAAAGGATAATCAGACCGCTACCACCGTCCATCAGCACTTTAGTCAGTCGAGTGCCTCCGACCACTGGGTCGACCACCAGTGCTTGCCTCCCGGGGGTGGCTACACGAGCAGGATGGTCTGACTGGTCGAATGTGATGGCTGTCTGAGAACATTTCAGGTACGTGGTCGTTGTCGCTGGAGCAACCATATTCACTTCTCTGTTGATAACCTTCAACCGACTCTTGCTCTCAACATCAGCAAAAATCATGAGAGTGGAATTGACTTTGGGATAACCATCGTCTTCCTCTTCATCCTCATCTTTGTCTGACTCTTTCTCCTTCTCATTGGGTTGTTTCTCTCGGAACTGCTGGATCAGGAGTCGACATTGTCGAGTGGTATGCTTCGGGTAAATCAGATTACCTTCTTCATCTTTCTTTGTGTGGATGTGACATGGCAAATCCAACACATCATTTCCTGCTTGATACTTTACCTTCTTAGGGTGGCACGGCCCCTTAGGTTTTCCCTTAAACTTTCCTTGAGTCACTACTACAATCTCACCGGGTGCAGCTGGCTCGGCCTTACGCTTCTGTTTCCGACTAGAGTTACCCCCACCGGCCTCTTGGCCGACTGGTTTACTCTTCCCGCTACAGAGTCGATCCTCTTCTTCTGCGTTAGCATACCAGGTGGCTATCTCCATCATCCGAGTCAGAGTCATATCCCCAGTCCGACCGAATTTCAGGACCAACTCTCTGTATTTGACGCCTTCCTTGAAAGTGCACACTTCTTGATGCTCTGATACATTTTCAACGGTGTGATGCAAAGTGGTCCATCTCTGAATGAATTCCCTCAAAGTCTCATTCAGCTTCTGCACACAATGCTGCAACTCGGACAACCCTGCTGGTGGCTTGCACATGCACTCAAAAGTTCTTATGAACACTCGAGCTAGCTCCTCCCAACTGTGTATACTGCCTGGAGTCAACTGAGTCAACCACACTCTGGCCGACCCTTCCAACATAAGAGGGAGATGCTTCATCACAATCTCATCGTTTCCGCCTCCAATCTGCACAGCCACTCGGTAATCCTCAAGCCAGGTTTCAGGCTTGGATTCTCCAGTGAACTTACTGACTCCGGTTGCCAACCTGAAGTTGGGAGGATTCATTGTTGCCCTGATGGCTCTACAGAAACACTCTGGACCTGAAACATGCAATCTGCTGCCACTCGGACGATCTCTGCAAGGGTCTTCTTATGTGCTCTGTTCCGGTCGACCAGGCCTTGAACGAGAATGGATCTCGCATCGAAGCCTGGCTCTCTTGGGTCAACCGGTGCTCTACGCTCGTCACTGTGACAACGTCTATCATCGTTATGCCGAGGCGCATACGATGCACTCCTCGGAGGAGGCGTA
Organism: Triticum dicoccoides; assembly: GCF_002162155.2. Lineage (NCBI taxonomy): Eukaryota > Viridiplantae > Streptophyta > Magnoliopsida > Poales > Poaceae > Triticum > Triticum dicoccoides. The sequence goes on along the minus strand of NC_041381.1, from coordinate 409,634,605 downwards.
GGCACTCGATGACGATTGTCGCGGTCGAGCTGACGATCATACTGTCCACGGCCTTCACGCCGCAGGGGCGATCATGGGCTGTGGGCCGACTGAACTGTATCTGCTACTACGGATCTGCTGTGAATCCTATTCCGCGACTGAGACACTGCAGTGTTCTGCTCTCCTGCTGCCTGGAGCAAGGCCCGGATTTGCATCAACCCTCTGCCAGCTTCCGACTGGGAAGGTTGGATCGACTCTGCAATTCGGGCCGCAGCTGTGAGGTTCTGAATCGGAGTACGGTATACCTTAGGCGGAGGAGAGAAAAGTTGCCGTCGACTGGACTCAGGAATCCGCTCCTGAGCCCGCTCGTCGAGAGCGTGCTGCAGGTTCTCCAGTCGAGTGCGTTCAGCCAAATTAGCCAAGCGTGCCTCCTCCAAGGCCCGAGCCTCGGGGGTTTCTCGAACGATGGGCATGTGGAGTGCATCCATGTTGCGGCAACGAAGTTCTTCCCTCTGCTGCGAAGAAAGAGGTTCGGGATGATATTCCTCATGGACGCGCGACGGATCGCCGCCACCATCTTCGCGTCTTCGCGACGAAAGCCAGGTGGGCCACGCGGACCATCGACCATCAGGACTTCAGCCGCAGGGTCGCTGCTATCGCACTCGGATGCAGTCTCCACGGAGCCAGTTGATAGATCGAACAGGCCGTGGAGTGTTTCGTCGGGCTCGATTGCTGCGACTTGATGGGTGGCCGAACGCCGAGCCACCATGTGTTTCACCCACCGCTGAAGCCGCGATCGGACGGATCGCTTGCGGCAACGAACAGCGGGGAGGGAAGACACCATCGGAGCCGACTGATACTGGGTCGACGGCTGCCGAAGAAGGACGCCATGAACGCATGCGCGAAAGTGCGTCGCCCCTCGTACGGGGAGCGCCTCAAAGTCAAGCGGAGCTTCCTGAAGCCACGTTGAGTCGACGGCGATGAAAACGAGCGCGCTGAGACGGATCTCGCGGCCCTCAGCCAATTCGCCGCCGGAAACCATGATGATGATCGGAAAAACTTGCAACTTCACCAATAAGTCGCTAAGACACCTGCCCCACGGTGGGCGCCAACTGTCGTGGTTCTAAGGCTGAAAGTAGAAAGGGGGGTAGGTATGGAGAGGGAAGATCTCAGCTATGGTGAAGGTGTATACACGGGGTTTACGAGTTCAGGCCCTTCTCGGAGGAAGTAATAGCCCTACGTCTCGGTGGTCGATTGGATTATCTGTGTGATGTTACAGGGGGTGCGAACCCTTGTGCCAGAGGAGGAGGATGGCTTATATAGAGTTCGCTAGGACCTTTCCCGCCCTCCATTACAAGGGAGTTAATGTACATAAAGTGGTGGCGTTACTCGTAACGCCAGCCTTAAGTGCTGTTAATGACCTTAAAGACTACGGAGTGAATGCTTGTCCGTTGCATGCTGAGTGACTCCTGGTCTTCGGGAGGCCGAGTGATTCTATGGATGGTCGAGTGACAGTAGGTAGGAAGACTCCCGAGTGACATGATGTTGAGTGGATTGCACTCGACATCTTCGACTAGGAGTCTCATGTTGCCTCTTGACCTTCTTGCCTTCTTGGGTAGTGACCTTGGGTAGGACGTATAGGTCAGGCCTATGACCCTACCCTAGGTCTGTATCCTCATCAGGGGGGACGCGGAACAGGAGCGCGACGTTTCAGAAAGTTACCGTTTTACCTTAACTGCTACAGTCCCACGATCCCACGACGCACAGTAATTACGTGAAGTGGACGTTGGATTTACCGGTCGTCATGGTGAACCGGCACGCACATCCCTCTCCTGCCACGTGTCTGCACATGGTTTGGGGCATAACCCAATGTGCCCAGCGGCACGTATGGCTCAGGCCCGGGGGCTTATGCCAGGGAAAACATATAGGGGTACATGTTTTTCCCCTAACTCGTGCGCGGATGAACCAAGATCGGAACAAGAAGAACAAGATACCAAAAGATTCAAGACATCAACAAGCAGATTGGGAGGATCCAAGGCCAAGATAGAGGAGACGGATATTAACAAGAGAAAAGCCTCCCTTGCCAGGAAGGCGAGCCCGGCAAGGGACGAGGCCACCCCTAGAAGAAGATGGCCGGCATCCCGGCAGAGCCTGCTGGGACTCGCGGAGACCAGATTACCCCACCGACTACTCCACCACGACCCACGTCATCGATCAGTTCAGTGTCGAGCCGCGGAGTGATTAAGTGGCAACCATTCGCCACATGGTGGACACTTCCTACCAAGGAAACACACAGACGACACACGTACACTACTAGGGAAAAGGCTAGCAGCAGCGCGGGTTTTAGATGTATCAGTAGCGCGGGTACCCGCGCTACTAATAAGGCGCTACAGCTAACTCATAGCAGTAGCGCGTGCGCACCCGCGCTACTGCTACACAAGTGTAGCAGCAGCGCGGTTAGAGGAAGCTCGCTACCGCTAGTAGCGCTAGCGCTCTTTGGTTGGACGCGCTACTGCTATTAAGGCGCTGCTGCTAACTTTTATACACTCGCTACTGCTAATTTAAGTAGTTTTTTTGGCATATTTTTTTTGTATTTGAACCGGCTTTGTAGAAGAATCTTTAGCACATAGAAATGTCATCATGATACACATACAAATGCCTGCGAGACCACAAATGTAATCATAGCATGTACATACAAATAGTCTCATCATAATCATCATCCAACACAAAGTGATATCTTGTCATCATCTCGAAAATAGCAATACATGCAAGTCTCGAATACTTGCAACTACAACAACGTCATCCATCTAAACAAAGGTATACGCAAGAAGTGCTATCACTATGAGTGAGAGCAGAACTATGCAGTACATGAGGTGGAGGTTACGAGTCCTCTGTCGCGCTAGCGTGAACCTCAAGTAACTAGCTTCTCCTTCTTGTCTGCTTTTGAAGCCCTTATGGCTGGCGCCCGTGAACCCATTCACTTGCGCCTGACACTCATGCCACTCGTTGTACACCCCCGGAACCTTCCCTTTGTACACGACATAGCATTTCCATCTCGCCATCAAGAAACTAGGTACCTGTTAGAGATGCATGTTCATGAAGAGGATGTACAATCATATATATGCAACAAAATATACTAGAGCAACACCAAAAAAGAAAGGGTTAGCAACTAGATGCAACATATACAATACGCAAATTAATTAACTAGTGGTACGCAGGTCATCGTACGTAAACTAACAAAGTAGCGTTACGCAAGTTCGGCAGGGACCGTGGACATCACAAAGTTTCATCGCTACAGAAAGTATACAAGTTCAACCGACACATATCATCATCATCGGCATCATAAATCACTAGAAGTTCCATCCTTCCATATCATCTAGGACGAACCCTAGCTTCTTGAACGGCGTGAGGTCTAGACGTTGCATGCCTATGCGAGTTCGGACGTCAGTTCACGATATAGGGCCGTGGTGGAACATCCCCTTCTCATCGACGACTTCTTTCATGATGATCGTCGCAATGTCACTTTGGATGCGAAAGAAGTCATCTCTAAGTTTATAATTCGCTTCTCCATGAGATTCTAGCCACTTGTGCATATGATCATCATTTCTGCTGTTAATGCGAAGCTTTTGGTGATCCGTGTTGAACTGAATCATGAGATGGACGATGTAGAATCCATCCTTCTTGCTTGGTTTTGGGACATGGATGCAGGAGAAGTTAGTTTTATGCGCGAAACCCATCTTCTTGTTCCTTTGTTTCTTGATATGCACGTGGCCACCTCTAAAGCTGAAGCCTTGGAGAGCATCATCTAGAATATTCATTATGTGGGTGTAGTCCTTTTTCTTGTAGTCTCTGGAAGGGTCAAAATACACGGCGTGGAGACTTGCAGGTAAAGAACGATAAGGACGGCGTGCCCGTTGCTGCGGGGAAAAGACACCTCAAATTATTCCCCATATGAGAGAGAAGGAATGATTGAAATGTACGAAAGGGTTGTCCGGAACTGACTTACTTTGGATGATAAGGCACGAGGACAATTTCCCGGTCCTTATTCTATACCATGAAGTTTTGGAGGTACTCCCTAGCAGTTTCACGCTCAAAGTCGCCGAGACTCAAGAAAGACTCGTGCATGTAGTACGGATCTGCCACACAGATTTGCGAGACTTCTTGACTCTTCATGACGGAGCTCATATGTAGCGCAAAAAGGCGGACGATAGTAAAATCAAGCCGCCTTGTTAGAAACATCTCAAAGATATGGTCAAACCGCAGGAAGAACACCTCCGCGGGCCGTGTGTCGACGTAGCACTTCCTCTCAGGCACACGAGCCGCGTATGTCGGATATCCTGGATCCTTTGAGGCTAGTATGCTTTTCTCAGTCGACAGCACATGGTCGTGCAGTCTCCTGAGATCCCCTGATAGTGCCTCCAGCGGTTTCGGCGGTAGCATCCGCTCGCCCGTGAGATGGAACATGACCGCACCTTTCAAGGGTACACGCTCTTCAGAATGCATCGTCTGGCTGCTGTGTGCTCTGGCTTGTTTGGAGGCAGTTACCTTCCCCGATCTCTTCCTCTCCTTTTTCTTGGGAACACCTTCTAGACCCTTCCTTAACCCCTGCCCAAGTGTTCCCGGGCTAAGTACTGTACGATCCTCGCGCCCGGCTAGTTGAGCCTGTGTTGAGGCGGTATCTTCAGGCGTGTCCTGTGAGGATTTCATGAAGAGAGACTTTTTGCAATCCATGGTACGACCCTGCCCGGGCATATCATCCATATCCTCATTAGCAAGCTGATAGCCCAATTCGTCATATGGTTGACTCATCATATCTATGTCACAGTCATACGCGTTTGTATTGAGGTAATCCATAGGGTCGACCTCCGTCTCATCATCCATTCTCTGTTCTATAGGAGAAATTACATCAGCCAGTACTATTGCACCCCCTTCATCATGTCGTCCGCCGCTCTCACCCGGCACTACAGGAGCTGGTAATTGCGTAGGCGGGGTGGTGGTCTCCGCACATGCTTGTTGATGTGTGGTAGTTATTGGTGTGCTCTCGGCTAGCTCTAGACGAATAAGATTCTTCGGCCATAGAAGCACCCAACCCTTGCAGCTTCCAATCCGCGGCGGGGTCTCGTCGTCCGCTCCCACATGCTGTACTGGAGGAGGCAAATCCTCGTGCCCCAATTTCACACTGGTCAAGCTAACCCTGAAGTGCCCAGCGGGGATCGGCTGGTTGTGGAACGTGCGTTGAGAGGGGTCCATTATCATCCCCTTTCCCACGTCCACCTTCTGGCCTTTGATCAAGTAGAGTATGGTGCACGGGGTTTCTTTCGCCTGCAAACACATATGTCTGTGGCGTAAAACAACCGAAAGGCAACAAAAATGGAATATTATCTATATATATATATGTTGGTGCGACATGTAATTACCGTGACGGCGTCGAGCTCAGCCAAAGACGAAGGCCCACCTAGAGCGCCCGAGACTGAGGACGGGCTGCTATGAGCGGGAGCGGCTGCGAGAGGAGGCCCGGTTGCTTGAGCAAGTGATGGTGCGATGGTGTTGTTGTTCATGGAGTTGCTCGCGACGAAACTGGGCATCGGGAAATCATGTACCATCTTGTCTGGATTTTCCTTCACCCAGTTGATGATAACTTGAACCAAGTTAGTAGGGAAATCATTTCTGCAGGTAGTTACAGCTGCATTGACTGCTTGCTGTAGCAACTCATATTTGTCCTCGGCTGCTTTTCTCGCATCCTCAGCTGCTTTTTTCTCAACCGCAAGCTTCACCTTTGCGTCGATGTCCGCCTGACTAAACTTCTTTTTTTGCTTCTTGGCCTCCGGGCCGTCGTTGTAAAACACCTTCCACGTGGCGCCGTCTCCAGCGCCGTGCACACGACCATATTGCGGCCGCTGGTCCAACGGGAGTCCCTTAAGTTCGTTCAAGGCCCGGTTGAGAGGGGTGTCCCACTTGGGCCTCATCGGAGAAGTAGGGCTTTCGGCTGCAAGCCGGTGTTGCTTCTCTAGTAGTCTAATCAATTTCCTCGTGATCTTGTCCATGTAAAAAACCTTTTTCTCCTTGTCCCACTTGTAGCGGGCCCTGATGAAGTCATGCTCCAAGGGGTTGGTGAACTTCGCGAAGGGGTCTGGGAGACCCGCGGCTTCACGTTCCGCGTCCTCCTTATCCCATATGGGCCTTTTACCAGGTAGCCACGGCTTCTGAGGCGATGCTTCCCCGTGTTCCGGAGCTGAAGGCTTTTGAATTTCGCAGCCTTAGCCTTGGCTGCGTCGGAAGCGCAAGTGTCCTTGAACTTTTCGAACTCCTCTTCCGTAAGTGTCGGATTTTCCTCCAGAATCTTGGACAGGGGTTCATCAGCCTCAATAGCTCGTTTCACCCTCCCTTTCCAGGAGGCCAAATCATTGCTGAACATTCCCATGGCGTGATTGTTAATCTTTTTCATCCTCGGATCATCCCACGGTTGTTCTATGTTATCATCCCGGTCGGGGAACTTGAATCTCTTGTGCAACTTCGTTAGGAGCAACTGCGTCAAATGTTCTTTACTCCTTAAGTCATCGTCGTTGATGCTCGCGCATTCCCGTAGGATGCATCCTACTTGGTTCCCAAAGCACTTGCGAGGTTCTTCCGGCTCTAATGGCTCAAACTTGCCAGGTGCCATCTTTGTGATCACAAGTCGTCCAATCCCTAGTTTGTTAGGTTTTCATATCCTCTGCTTCTTATGCTTCCTCTTTTCGGTAGCGGCATCGGGGCCGGTACCTTCCCCGCTGGTACCTTCCCCGCCGGTACCTTCCCCACCGGTCTCGGTGTCACCGTCGGTGTCGATGTCGGCGTCAGTACCATCATCGAGGCCGACCTGCAAACCTTGCTTAGCAGTCAAATAGTCGAGGTACACTTGTTCACCCTCATAATCCATCTCGTCTATATCTTGGTCAGAAGGCCCAGTTTCTTCGTTGTTCGACATGTTTCCTATGATTAAGTGGCCTCATTTATTTCTAAAAGTATGAATAAATGAGAAATGACATAAAAAGAAATCTATGTGCCAGCACTCGATATGCCAACTATGTAGCACAAATCATGCTTTTATTCACGGGGAATTTCGGCATGACCTTTGCTAAAAAATGGACATATCGAGCGCCTGAAATTCACCGAAACAGAAATGAATCAACATTCCGGCATAACATAGGCCACTCGGATCATTTTCCAAACATGACATGTCCAAAACATGACATATGCACATATCACATGTCCAGTTCAAATTTGCATATAAATTCAGCTAATTTTGAAACCTAGCTAAATTCATAACTAAATAGATAACCTAATTAATTAACATAACCGAGGAACCCTAGCAGAGAGGGGGGGGGTTTACAGAGAGTGTAGGGGCAAAGAGGCAGGCCCGACGACGGCCGGCAGGGGAGAGGAGGGAGGCGAGGGCCG
>NC_041381.1:409610797-409626796 GCF_002162155.2 Triticum dicoccoides | reverse complement strand
CGCCGGCGCCGGGGTCGGGGTCGAGGGCCGGGACGGGGGCGAGTGCCGGGGCTAGCGCCGGCGCCGGCGGAGTCGTGGGCGAGCGCCGGGGCTGGGTCGGGCGCGACGGTGCGACGGGGGAGAGAGAGTGGGGATTTGGGGGGAAATGGTGGGATGAAGCAGGGCGAGTCAGAATTTTGGGTTAAGTGGACGTAGCAGTAGCGCGTTATGTCAAAATGCACTGCTACTAAATTCAGTAGCTGCAGCGGTTTATGTCAAAACGCGCTACTACTAAATTCTGTAGCTGCAGCGGTTTTGGAGAAACGCGCTACTACTAAGTTCTGTAGCTGCAGCGGTTTATGCAAAATGCGCTGCTACTACCGTCGCTACTGCCAGTTTTCCTTTTTCTTTTCCTTTATTTTATCCCACTTTTATTTCCCGAGGGCAGTGAACGAAGGTAGGGCGATATATATTGCATCATTTGACGGTTAAATATGTATGCAAAATAGGAACATATATATTACACATCATTGGACCCATGCATAATAATGGCTAAGTGTGTATACAAAATAGGAACATATATATATTACACATCATTGGACCCATAACATACGTTTCCTCAGTGCTGACGTTTTCGTTTTTGAGTCAGCTTCTTTCCCTTCTTGTTCGTCGAAGAATAATTGAGCCCCTCATTGTGACTTTGCCTTTTCCATGGAGTACGATTTTTCTTAGGTAATGTAGTATTGATTCTTCTTTTGATGTATACTTCATCATCATCGTCATCTTCCCTCATTGGGTTGCCGTACTGATCATAGTCTTCCTCGTTGGCTACTCCATCCATTCCAATGATGTTCCTTTTGCCTCTCCTCACGACAACACAGCTGGGATTGCACGGGTCAGTTATGAAGAAGCATTGTGTCACATGCTTAGCGTGTACCCATGGCTCGTTTTTTGCGATAGCGTTCACGGTAGCGCTCTTGGCGTCGGGTATAGTCATGGTAGTGAACATCCGGCTTTCTCTTTCGACATTCTTAGCCCATCTGACACGGGAACATCGTCGTGTTGTGCAGTCCAGAGTAGTCAAGCTCCCAGATCTCCTCGACCCTTCCATAAAATCGTTCAGTTGTGTCGTTGTCGCTGCCGGTCATGCATTCCATCGTCACCCCTAAGTTCTGATCATCACTGTCCATATCTTTTGCCTCCGTGTAGAACGTTAATCCGTTGATATCATATGCCTGATAGGTTACGAGGTTGGGCGAGAGGCCATGTGCTAAGGCATATATGAGCAATCCGTCCTTAGATCCCTCCTCCGGGGGATTAGCAATAATATGCTCTTTGAACCAATGCAGGAAAGTGGAGTTGTGCTCTCTAGTAACTTCGGCGTCCGTCCTGCATACCCCCTGGTCACGATACTTCTTTGCGATAATTTCTTTGTGCAGTGCCACGAAAGGATCTACCTCATCTAGGTGTTGTAGCACCACCAAGTTTGCTCTGTCAAAGTCGCTGCGTCGATCTGAGTATGCCACGTGCAGTTCCCTGCGACCGTTGCAGTGACCATCTCCTTCGAGCCTCCCATCGTGCTTGTTAACGGGCAAACCAACACTAACACCAAGCGGCTGGTCTGCGCCATATAGAAAATTCTCACAGAAAGAGATGCACTCTTGTGCCAAATAGCCCTGGACGATGCTTCCATCCGGACGGGACATGTTACGAACGAATCCTTTGATGATCCCATTCATCCTCTCAAACGGCATCATGTTGTGCAGGAATGACGGCCCCAGGTCTATTATGTCATCCACAATATGGACACACAGATGCACCATCACGTCGAAGAACGCGGGCGGGAAGTACATCCCAAGCTCATTCAGTATCACAACGATCTCTTCCTGTAGCCTTTGGAGCTACTTCACACTGATCGACTTTCGAGAGATGACGTCGAAAAAGTTGCAGAGACCAATAAGCGTGTCACGGACATGCTTGTCCATTATCCCTCTAAGGGCAACAGGTAGTATCTGCATCATCATCACATGACAGTCATGAGACTTCATACCGCTGAACCTTTTCTTGTCCGTGTCTACATATCTGCTTATCTTGCCACAGTAACCGAAACTAACTTTCACTCCGGTAACTTTCACTCCACTGGCTTCCATCCTTCACATGTCTCAGCTTCGGATCATCTCCATCGTCGGGCTTCTTCCTCTCCGCGTGCCAGCGCATCAGCTTTGCTTCCTTGGGATCTACAAAATACCTCTGGAGATGGGGAGTGATCAGTAAGTACCATACAACTTTCTAGGGACGTTTCTTCCCAGCCTTCTTGTATCGAGAAGCATTGCACACTGGACAGCTTGTTTTTTCCGCGTGCTCCTTCCGATAAATTATGCAATCGTTGATGCATGCATGGTATCTAACATGTGGCAGATCAAGAGGGCACACGATCTTCTTGGCCTCATCAACACTAGTAGGACATAGATTACCCGCGGGAAGAACATCCTTTAGGTACTTGAGATGCTCATCGAGGCTAGTGTCGGTCCATTTGTTTTTAGCCTTCGTCTTCAGGAGTTGGAGCGTGAAACTCAAGCGGGTCACCTCAGGATTGCAACCATCATACAATGGAGTGTTCGAGTCTACCACCAGTTGCTCCAGCTTAGCCTCCTCTCTAGAAGCAGCTCTCTCAGTACTCGTCTCCTTGCGAAGCAATGCTTGAACATGAGGGTCCCGCACAATTGAACTTAGTACCGACGAACTCTGCTGCGTGGAGTCCATGTCGTTCTCTCCACCGCCATGTCCGGCCCCTTCTCCTCCGCCATGTCCGGCCCCTTCTCCGCCGCCATGTCCGGCCTCTTCCCCGCCGCTATTATCGATCATCTCTTCGTCTTGCCCCGTGTCATCATTGCCTGCCCTGTCGGCATCCTCAACATCGTCATCCTCATCTTCAATTATCCACCGAGTATAGCCATCCATGAAACCAGTCATGAGTGTCAGGACCCCGACTCAATGCCACATCGATCTAGCATGTAACACCTCATATCACTTTGCGGCCTCACGCACGGTATTCCCATGGGTGTTGCCTTACCTTTGCCCGGGACCGTTTGCATCTTTTGGCACACGTATATGATAGTGTCTCTAGCATCCATATGATAAGGAGCCCGGGCTGACATGGCTAGTCGTAAACCCAAAGTGGCACAAACTTACAGGGACAGGCATCCATGACCCAGCATCGAACGTGTCGGTCATCAGCGAGTGAATCCAGCCTGTAGCACTGGGCTAGCAGGACTCCGGTGAACCGGGCTGTAGCGGGCTAACAGGACTCCGGTATTCATCGCGTGACATTTCCCCGAAGGGACAGACACAGGAACGAAGAAGGACACATGCCGGCCAGCCTAAGTGTTCCGGAGCGGTAGCAAGCTACCATGGCTCAGTGGAAACACTAGGAGACATTTCCCGGTAAGAGAGGCTACTAAAGATAAACAACTAGATAATCAGATCCCACACATACCAAGCATTTCAACAACATACACACAATATGCTCGATATGTGCAAATACAACATGGCATCACAAAATGACTCTACAACTCAAGTATTTTATTCAATAGACTCCGAGGAGCGAGATAATACAAACAGGGGTCTCATGACCCAACATTCAGAGCATACAAAACAAGGCACATGCGGAAGCTATCATGTCTGAGTACAGACATCTATAAATGAAAAAGGCTGAGAAGCCTGACTATCTACCAGATCCTGCCGAGGGCACAAGATCGTAGCTGAGGTAACAAGCTAAACGTCGAAGTCCACGAGGTACTACTAGCGAGACTGAAGTCTCTCTGCAAAAACATAGATTAAGCAACGTGAGTACAAATGTACCCAGCAAGACTTATATCAGAACTAACTACATATGCATCATTATCAACAAGGGGGGTGGTGGAGTTTAACTGCAGCAAGCCAGCTTGGACTCGTCGGCTATCCTGAACTACGACTGCAAGTAACTCTTTTGAGGTGGCGCACACGAGTCCACATATTCACCATATCAATACACCACTATGGATCCGCTCCCGTCTCCCCACGAGAACGCCATCCATAGCACTCACGCTTATCTTGCGTATTTTAGAGTATCCACTTTCACTTGTCTATGAACTGTACAAGGGGTCCAAGTTTCCATATCCGAGGAATCCGGCTATTCGAATAGATGATGTTAACCCTGCAGGGGTGTACTTCTTCACACACACTCTCGCCACTTACCGCCCTGTACACGTCATGTACCTCGGCAACCTTCAAGCGGAAGCCGGGCGAGGGAGTCCGCCACGACCTGACTAACCGAACAAGTCTCTAGTCCAGGTTTATCGCCTATTCGGGTTCCATCCGCAAGGAGATCCGGCCGGGGTGTCGCTCACGGCCCCAAACGATGTGAGCAGGGTTCCCAAGCCCACCATCCGGGTGCCACTTGGTACACCGTGCCACTGTGCCTAGTCTGTCCCAAGCCCACCTGTACCGGGTGCCACTTGGTAGACTACTAACACTACCTACAAACACCAGAAACTAGTTGCAACTCCTGGACCGAGATCAAGTTGATTAATAAGTTGAGAGAGCTTGGAGCGCCCAGAGCTCAATGTGTGGTAGTAACTGATCATGGATCACAAACACAGAACTCAGTTCCTGAGGACGGCTGCAATGAGACAACCCACCTTGTACTCCTACATGGCCTCTCACCGCTACCTTTACCAAATCGTGTTCACACACTTAGCTCACACACAGTAGGACATGTTCACACGCCTCTGATTCATCCCCGATGAATCAGACCTGACTCAACTCTAAGCAGTAGCAGGCATGACAAACAAGCATGAATGAGTAGGCACACCAGGGCTCAAACAACTCCTACTCATGCTAGTGGGTTTCATCTATTTACTGTGGCAATGACAGGTCATGCAAAGGATAAAGGGGTTCAGCTACCGCAGCAAGTAACAAATATGTCGTTGTTGTCCTAATGCAGTAAAAGAGAGCAGGAGCGGGAGAGTGGGATTTTATCGGAATGAACAAGGGGGTTTTGCTTGCCTGGCACTTCTGAAGATAATATAGCTCTTCGTCGGTGTCATCGATCACATCGCCGATACACGTCTATCGAGAGGGGACAATTACCGGCAAACAAAGAAAAATACAATCAATGCAATGCGACAATATGATGCATGCTATGACATGGCAATATGAATGTGTTTTGGGCTAATGCACTTAGCTATGATTTAAATGAAGTTGGTTTAAATAAATGATTCAAATTCCAACTCCATATATGATTATTTAAATGCCCTTTATTTGTTTTGTCCAAAACAGAGGACAAAAATTGTTCAAACATGCATGAAAATGGTACAGATGGATTCCCTGAATTTTTCTGATAATTTTTCATATATAAATTATTTAATTTGGAGTTACGGTTGAATTTCTATGAATTTTAGAAGTTTATACGATTTTCTGGAATTTTCTGAATAAAAATAAATCCAGAAAATGATTTATTGCGTCAGCACTAGGTCATGCTGATGTCAGCAGGTCAACTGGGCGCCCCAGGTCAAACCTGACCAGTGGGATCCACTGGTCAGTGACACTACTAACTAACCGAATTAGTTAGTGTTAGGTTAAATACTAATCTAGGTTAATTAGCACTAACTAATCCTAACTAATAACTAACAGGGGCGGGTCCACACGTCAGTGACTTAGTGGGTTAGCTAAAAGTTAATTAGTACTAAGCTAAAATTAGCAGGGCTCTGGGCCCACCTGTCAGTGAAACAGTGGTTAAAAAAAGTTAGAAAAAACTAAACTAATTAACAGGGGGCTGGCCCCACCTGTCATCGACCCACGGGAGGTCAAACCCCTGGTCAACAGGGCCTAACCCGCTGGCGGTTCGTCGCCGGTGGCAACAGGCGCGGCGGAGGGCTCGGGCTCGCTCCTCCGGCATCCAAATGGACGGAGGAGAGCGGCTACGGAGAGCTGGAGCTCACCCGCGCCCATTTCAGCAAGCAGCAGCAGCTAGGGCGGCCGGAGACGATGGCCTCGAGCTCGGCAGCGGCGGCCGGAGCTCGGGCGTCCTCGGGTTCGGCGTTACACGGCACGGCGAGATCAGCTGAGGGCCTCTACGGGTTACTGGGGTCGTCAGGAGCACTCGGAGGCAACGAGCGCGGGTGGAGGAGCTCGGGAGCACGAAGCTCACCGGCCATGGCGGACGGCGGCTTCGGGTGCTCGTGGGGCGGCGGCTACAGGGCGCGCGCGAGAGAGAGAGGTGAGGGGAAACGACGACAAGCTCACAGGGAGGCAGCAGGGTGGCTCAGTGGGCTCGGGGACGCGCCAGACGTCGCGAATCGACGGCGGTGAGCTTCGGTGGCCGGCGACGGGAACGGCGATGGTGGCGGCGTTGCAGCGCGTCCGGGACCTCGTGGCTCGGTGGAGAGGAAGAGGGGGTCGAGGCGGAGCCTCTGGGCTAGTCGGGGAAGCGAGGGAGGCCCGGTGGCCGTGGTGGCAGTGGACGGCGGCGACGAGCGCGCTCGGGCGCGAGAGGGGGAGAGAAGAGAAGGGAGCAGGGGTCGGGAGAGAGTGAGAGAGAGGAGTGAGGGGGCTGCGTGGCGTCACCCGAAGAGGCCAGGGCGAAGCGGCAAGCAGGAGGTGGCCCAGGGCGGCGTCGGCGCTCGCCACCGAGCAGCTTCGGGGCGAGGGGGAGGAAGACGACAAGGGAGGAGTGGAGATGGGCTGGGCCGGAAGTGTTGGGCCGTCCAGGTGGGCTTCGGTGAGCGCCAGGTAAGTCCAGGTAAGTTTCTGTTCTGTTTTACTTTTATTTAATTCTTTTGCCACTGTTTTGAATTTAAAATAATTCAAACAATGCCAAAAACTCCTCTGAATATTTTTATTTGGCTAGATGGACTTTTCCAAAAGCTCATAAAATATTTCAGGGGTATTTGAAATTATATTCTAGTTATATGAATATAATTCAAATTCAAATAGCTAATGATTTAAATTCAAAGTCCCAAAAATAAATCCTTTTAAAATGTTCATTATTTTTGGTTTGGATCAAAACCCTTGCCAAAAATATTAAACATCTAAGAAGAGCATTTTGGAACAATGAATGAGATTTTAGGGTTTTTGCCCTTCTTTTATTTAGGGTTTTGAGGCTTCTGAATTCCTCAGTTCAAGTTTCAAAAATTTAAACATGATGCACAGATGGAAGCAAGCATAGGTCAGGCCAGAACTAGGGATGTGACAACTCACCCCCACTAAACAAGAATCTCGACCCGAGATTCAAGTGTAGGGTAAGACGATGGGGAACGCAAACTAGCACAATCTTCACGATCCAGGTTGCACTTCATAGGAACGTTGATTCGATCACCATCATTGTCTTGAAGTCTTGCTCTGAGAAATCCTGCCAACATGACATGGAGGGAAGAAGGAGACTCTAGAAGGGTCGATCTTCTCGAAGATCGAACAACTCAGGATCAACTCATGGGATGAGACATTGACACATCTCTCGAGCTGAGACACGAAGCATAGATCTGAAGAAATGGAATGAGACAGATGACGAGGGTTCACTAGGTAGACAACAATCCCACACTTAAAAAGGTGGTAAACGATTGTCACGTAGCGAGGAGTTGAGTTGCCATGATACCACAACGAGACACCTTAGGAACCGTGACTCGTAGATATAACCCCTTAAGTGGCAAAAAGAATTACCTTTGATTCGAAGATCATTGAAACTCTTTAAACCAGCCTAAGGCAATTCTCGAGCGATCGTTTGGAGGGGGTCGGTGGAATGGCATACTCGGACTTGGATGATGTGGATTACCTTGTTGAAGGCAACGTAATGGATGAATTTGCTTACCAACGGAAATGGAGGAGACCCATGGTAGAATGGCACATTGGCGGTGCAAGCTGGGAACAAAATGTAAATGCTGGGAATGATTCTGGTACCTGGGAAAGAACCCAACAATAGAGAGTGAATTCACTGTTTGAAAAGGTCATAGCATTGCCGAGGAAACTGAGAGCAATCCAGTTAGTGCCGATGATAACACCTAGCGCTTGAGCGTGCTCTCAAGAACTTGAGCATTTCCATAATCATCAAGATTTTACCAATATCTGTGTCAAGGATCCTGGCAACACAACATACTACCATGATGAATAGCGATGGACGATGCAGATGCAAAGGAAGATAACACTTTCTCAGATTTCACCTTAGCGAGGCCAAGGGAACGAAATCTGGATGATCGACCGAGAGACACTTAGCACTCCGCTTCTAATGTTCTCCTTGATGTGCTAGTGTAACCCATTCATAGAAATGGTCTGGTATCTAGAACATCAAGTAAAAAGGTCGGACTTCGGAACACAGAAATCCATAAGGGCAACTAGGGAGTAAATCCTACGAAATCCCTATGGGGAGGTGGCCAACTTCTTCAATCAAGATACTACAATAATATGTCTTCCGGTTGGGTGTGTTGGCCATGACATCCACTTTACCGGTTATCGAGGGACCAGTATTATAGTTCTTGGGAAATGTTCCAACCATCATATCTGCCTGAGATTCAGATCTGGTTGGTGTCAGGATATTCCAGACTCATCGAGTCTAGGAAGAAAAATGAAAGTTTGCAACACAAATCGACGAGATGACGTTGCGAGATTCTCGGGGAGCGAACTACGATAGCAAGCTCCAAAACATGAGCTGGTTCTGCTACACACATGTGAACACGTTGTCCCAGACAAACATTATCACATGGTAGTCTTACAACAAAACACAACCGAGTTCAGGTGGGGAACCATCATTAATGACATCGAAGTCTCCACGCGTGGAAGTCCAAAGAGTTTAAGTTGGACAGACTCCTTTATCTTTGAACAACTCAATCAGTGGCTTGGTGTGCTAGGATATACATATGGAATGGAGGTTGCAAGTCTCCGAACCACAGAATACTTCGCACGTATGCATGACTGATTTGGGATGATTCCAAAGGAAACAACATTGACTTTCTCAAATCCACGGCGGCAACTTGCATCAAATGCACATGAACTGGAGGAAGTCACATCTTACATCCGAACATATGCTTCATGCACGGGACATGAAGATAATGCTTATAAAAGTTTCCAACACTAGCTGGATGTTCAACACGAATCATGGATGAGACAAAATGCTACTGATGGGCTCAACGACAAGTTATCAGGATTTCCATGGAAATGGAATTCCATCACTATGTGAACAAGGTGACAGTATTGGTCAGACCAAAAGATATAATGGTGTATGCTCGAGGGGCAGCCACGAGTAAGACAACATTACGAACATCTTTGGTTCTGATTTGATTTGACGATAGCCCATACTTAAATCAAAGTTTTTATAAGATAATAGGTCTAATAACTGATCACAGGGACCAATCGATGAAGACATCATCTTTCTTCAACTAACACACCAACACCAGGATATCCCTTTGAAACGAACTAAGTTAGGTAAGCTTTTATCTTCCAACTCTCCAAGTTGTTGTCTAGCTTAACCAACTAGCTCAGGGATATCTAGCACCGATTCTTGGAGAGAAGGTGGTTCACAAGAAACCGACTTGATCACGAGCTCAACATAACAGTCAGGAGACAACCTGGTAATACTTCCGAGAAGATATTCGGAAAATCACGAACCACCGGTATGTTACTAAGCTCGAGAACGATCTTGATTTTCAGGGCAAGATGATATGATCAAATGAGCGAGGACTTGACAAGATCCTAACTCATCAATCAAAGGGTGCACCGAAATAAGGACTAGGTAGCACGATCAGTCTTAGAAGGATGATTCAAAAACCAACACGCTAAGAATGAAATTATTGTTCTTTAACTACCAAGCAACGAGGTTGCTAGGAGTATTGATTTCACACATCATAGTTCACCCGTTGGCATTCCAGTTGCAACAACACGGTAGCCGAGAAATGAATAATGATGGTGAGAAGTATCACTACGTCAAAATTCATGAGAGTTGGTGCAGTTCTCATGACAATTCTGACATAAAGGGGGGGTAATACTCCAAGGTAGAACAGAACAAAAGTTGGATTGGCATTTGATCTGCGGAGTACAATTGTTTTGACCCAATCCTAGATATGGATGAGGTACTAGAGTTTGTTTCTCCTACTCATTCCGAAATAGAATGGCTTGACGGACCACAAGAGTAATAGGTATCGATGAGCGATTGCACGCATACTCTTGACTATCAATTGATAAACGAGGGTCAGAAGACAACTAAAGAGGGACAACTCAAAGGAACATACGATTTTCTGAGTTGTGGATGCATGGTTTAGCATGTCGAACGAAGTTCAACATATTTCTTCCGGATAACCCATGCAGAAAGGTAGAACTGGCAGAGCCACAATATATAATGGAGAACTCATCAAGAGCACTCTGGTTATCATCTTTTGGTTCAGAAGAACTCCTGCCAAGAATGGTTCATGGTAATTGGAAGAAGGATGTACCACGAACCTCGAGGACTATCGCAAAGGTTACTAATATCCTAAAGGAACTAGCAACACTATCAACATGATGTAAGCAGGTGAATCTCGGGTTTAAGAACCCAGGAATAGAATACCTACTACTAAGTAGCATCACAGGATGCTTTCGAGAATAAAGGCCAGAATCATCACACTAGGACACAAATCATGGCTAGACCACTAGATAATCCCCTGAGACACCTAGGGTCATAATAATAACTCCATCATAAATGTCAAGGCAATAGAATACCTCAACTCAACAATTAGTGTGATTGAGCTGGCCTAAAGGAACATCGAAACCAGAGGGAAAGGATTTTGCAAATGCATCAGACTATTTAGAAACCTAGGATGACTCGGACAGCATAACGGCTGTAAATGCTCAAAAAAGATTTGAGACATTCACAAAAATGGTGGCATAACCACTCGGAAGCACAATAATAAGGTTTGGAGATCAACAATTAACATACGGAAGTAGTAGGAACTGGACTGAGGCTTAAGTCCAACAGTTCTATAGGTCTAGGGATTAGTAACACGTGATCCTGATAGAAAGAAGAGAAAGCCTAGTTCCTTAACCCCGCAGGAAAGTTAAGATGACTCAGATCAGAAGGCATAAGGTATAAGGAGTAAAAAGAGCCTTACGTTCCCATCCCACAATCAATTCCCTTATATAACTAAAGCATTTCTAGACTCAACTTCGACCAGTTTGGCTTGGTAATCCTACAGGCAGTCAAGCTCTGATACCAACGCTATCAGGACCCCGACTCAATGCCACATCGATCTAGCATGTAACACCTCATATCACTTTGCGGCCTCACACACGGTATTCCCACGGGTGTCGCCTTACCTTTGCCCGGGACCGTTTGCGTCTTTTGGCACACGTATATGATAGTGTCGCTAGCATCCATATGATAAGGAGCCCGGGCTGACATGGCTAGTCGTAAACCCAAAGTGGCACAAACTTATAGGGACAGGCATCCATGACTCAGCATCGAACGTGTCGGTCATCAGCGAGTGAATCCAGGCTGTAGCATTGGGCTAGCAGGACTCCGGTGAACCGGGCTGTAGCGGGCTAACAGGACTCCGGTATTCATCGCGTGACATTTCCCCGAAGGGACAGACACAAGAACGAAGAAGGACACATGCCGGCCAGCCTAAGTGTTCCGGAGCGGTAGCAAGCTACCATGGCTCAGTGGAAACACTAGGAGACATTTCCCGGTAAGAGAGGCTACTAAAGATAAACAACTAGATAATCAGATCCCACACATACCAAGCATTTCAACAACATACACACAATATGCTCGATATGTGCAAATACAACATGGCATCAAAAAATGACTCTACAACTCAAGTATTTTATTCAATAGACTCCGAGGAGCGAGATAATACAAACAGGGGTCTCATGACCCAACATTCAGAGCATACAAAACAAGGCACAGGCGGAAGCTATCATGTCTGAGTACAGACATCTATAAATGAAAAAGGCTGAGAAGCCTGACTATCTACCAGATCCTGCCGAGGGCACAAGATCGTAGCTGAGGTAACAAGCTAAACGTCGAAGTCCACTAGGTACTACTAGCGAGACTGAAGTCTCTCTGCAAAAACATAGGTTAAGCAACGTGAGTACAAATGTACCCAGCAAGACTTATATCAGAACTAACTACATATGCATCATTATCAACAAGGGGGGTGGTGGAGTTTAACTGCAGCAAGCCAGCTTTGACTCAGCGGCTATCCTGAACTACGACTGCAAGTAACTCTTTTGAGGTGGCGCACACGAGTCCACATATTCACCATATCAATACACCACTATGGATCCGCTCCCGTCTCCCCACGAGAACGCCATCCATAGCACTCACGCTTATCTTGCGTATTTTAGAGTATCCACTTTCACTTGTCTATGAACTGTACAAGGGGTCCAAGTTTCCATATCCGAGGAATCCGGCTATTCGAATAGATGATGTTAACCCTGCAGGGGTGTACTTCTTCACACACGCTCTCGCCACTTACCGCCCTGTACACGTCATCTACCTCGGCAACCTTCAAGCGGAAGCCGGGCGAGGGAGTCGGCCACGACCTGACTAACCAAACAAGTCTCTAGTCCAGGTTTATCGCCTATTCGGGTTCCATCCGCAAGGAGATCCGGCCGGGGTGTCGCTCACGGCCCCAAACGATGTGAGCAGGGTTCCCAAGCCCACCATCCGGGTGCCACTTGGTACACCGTGCCACTGTGCCTAGTCTGTCCCAAGCCCACCTGTACCGGGTGCCACTTGGTAGACTACTAACACTACCTACAAACACCAGAAACTAGTTGCAACTCCTGGACCGAGATCAAGTTGATTAATAAGTCGAGAGAGCTTGGAGCGCCCGGAGCTCAATGTGTGGTAGTAACTGATCATGGATCACAAACACAGAACTCAGTTCCTGAGGACGGCTGCAATGAGACAACCCACCATGTACTCCTACATGGCCTCTCACCGCTACCTTTACCAAATCGTGTTCACACACTTAGCTCACACACAGTAGGACATGTTCACACGCCTCTGATTCATCCCCGATGAATCAGACCTGACTCAACTCTAAGCAGTAGCAGGCATGACAAACAAGCATGAATGAGTAGGCACACCAGGGCTCAAACAACTCCTACTCATGCTAGTAGGTTTCATCTATTTACTGTGGCAATGACAGGTCATGCAAAGGATAAAGGGGTTCAGCTACCGCAGCAAGTAACAAATATGTCGTTGTTGTCCTAATGCAGTAAAAGAGAGCAGGAGCGAGAGAGTGGGATTTTATCGGAATGAACAAGGGGGTTTTGCTTGCCTGGCACTTCTGAAGATAATATAGCTCTTCGTCGGTGTCATCGATCACATCGCCGGTACACGTCTATCGAGAGGGGACAATTACCGGCAAACAAAGAAAAATACAATCAATGCAATGTGACAATATGATGCATGCTATGACATGGCAATATGAATGTGTTTTGGGCTAATGCACTTAGCTATGATTTAAATGAAGTTGGTTTATATACATGATTCAAATTCCAACTACATATATGATTATTTAAATGCCCTTTATTTGTTTTGTCCAAAACAGAGGACAAAAATTGTTCAAACATGCATGAAAATGGTTCAGATGGATTCCTTGAATTTTTCTGATAATTTTTCATATATAAATTATTTAATTTGGAGTTACGGTTGAATTTCTATGAATTTTAGAAGTTTATACAATTTTCTGGAATTTTCTGAATAAAAATAAATCCAGAAAATGATTTATTGCGTCAGCACTAGGTCATGCTGATGTCAGCAGGTCAACTGGGCGCCCCAGGTCAAACCTGACCAGTGGGGTCCACTGGTCAGTGACACTACTAACTAACCGAATTAGTTAGTGTTAGGTTAAATACTAATCTAGGTTAATTAGCACTAACTAATCCTAACTAATAACTAACAGGGGCGGGTCCACACGTCAGTGACTTAGTGGGTTAGCTAAAAGTTAATTAGTACTAAGCTAAAATTAGCAGGGCTCTGGGCCCACCTGTCAGTGAAACAATGGTTAAAAACAGTTAGAAAAAACTAAACTAATTAATAGGGGGCTGGCCCCACCTGTCATCGACCGAGGGGAGGTCAAACCCCTGGTCAACAGGGCCTAACCCGCTGGTGGTTCATCGCCGGTGGCAACAGGCGCGGCGGAGGGCTCGGGCTCGCTCCTCCGGCTTCCAAATGGACGGAGGAGAGCGGCTACGGAGAGCTGGAGCTCACCCGCGCCCGTTTCAGCAAGCAGCAGCAGCTAGGGCGGCCGGAGACGATGGCCTCGAGCTCGGCAGCGGCGGCCGGAGCTCGGGCGTGCTCGGGTTCGGCGTTACACGGCACGGCGAGATCAGCTGAGGGCCTCTACGGGTTACTGGGGTCGTCAGGAGCACTCGGAGGCAACGAGCGCGGGTGGAGGAGCTCGGGAGCACGAAGCTCACCGGCCATGGCGGACGGCGGCTTCGGGTGCTCGTGGGGCGGCGGCTACAGGGCGCGCGCGAGAGAGAGAGGTGAGGGGAAACGACGGCAAGCTCACAGGGAGGCAGCAGGGTGGCTCAGTGGGCTCGGGGACGCGCCAGACGTCGCGAATCGACGGCGGTGAGCTTCGGTGGCCGGCGACGGGAACGGCGATGGTGGCGGCGTTGCAGCGCGTCCGGGACCTCGTGGCTCGGTGGAGAGGAAGAGGGGCTCGAGGCGGAGCCTCTGGGCTAGTCGGGGAAGCGAGGGAGGCCCGGTGGCCGTGGTGGCAGTGGACGGCGGCGACGAGCGCGCTCGGGCGCGAGAGGGGGAGAGCAGAGAAGGGAGCAGGGGTCGGGAGAGAGTGAGAGAGAGGAGCGAGGGGGCTGCGTGGCGTCACCCGAAGAGGCCAGGGCGAAGCGGCAAGCAGGAGGTGGCCCGGGGCGGCGTCGGCGCTCGCCACCGAGCAGCTTCGGGGCGAGGGGGAGGAAGACGACAGCGGAGGAGTGGAGATGGGCTGGGCCGGAAGTGTTGGGCCGTCCAGGTGGGCTTCGGTGAGCGCCAGGTAAGTCCAGGTAAGTTTCTGTTCTGTTTTACTTTTATTTAATTCTTTTGCCACTGTTTTGAATTTAAAATAATTCAAACAATGCCAAAAACTCCTCTGAATATTTTTATTTGGCTAGATGAACTTTTCCAAAAGCTCATAAAATATTTCAGGGGTATTTGAAATTATATTCTAGTTATATGAATATAATTCAAATTCAAATAGCTAATGATTTAAATTCAAAGTCCCAAAAATAAATCCTTTTAAAATGTTCATTATTTTTGGTTTGGATCAAAACCCTTGCCAAAAATATTAAACATCTAAGAAGAGCATTTTGGAACAATGAATGAGATTTTAGGGTTTTTGCCCTTCTTTTATTTAGGGTTTTGAGGCTTCTGAATTCCTCAGTTCAAGTTTCAAAAATTTAAACATGATGCACAGATGGAAGCAAGCATAGGTCAGGCCAGAACTAGGGATGTGACAATGAGCAGGTGCGCTTCGACACGACCATCGTCATGGGGGTCGAGCCAAACTATTCCTTTGCATTTTCGACACGGACATAAAACCTCTGTCCGGTTATTTTCTTTCATGTCCTGCACCGCCGACCGCAACCACCTGTCCACCATCGTTCCACTGACCATCGTCAACTCTGCACGGTAATAATAAAAAAATTGATTATAAAAATGCATGCATGCATCAAAGTCATAAAAAAATTTGGCATGACCTTCCCTAAAAATAGGACATATATGGATATAGAGTTTGCCCGGAATTCGCCGAAACGGAAATAAATCGACATTTCGGCAAAACATAGGCAACTCAAAAGCACAATTTGGCGGCGTCAACTCATGCCACACACACAATTTCCACAAACATATCACACACACATAAACACATTTCCATTTTGCAAAAGCATGAAATTTTCATCACCTCTATCTCGATCGAGATCGAGCACACGGTGGAGATGATGTTGTAGGGAGATCAAAAGTGCACAAAGCTCTTCTTGACAAAGATAGATCTAGTTAGGGGG
>NC_041381.1:409591011-409610441 GCF_002162155.2 Triticum dicoccoides | reverse complement strand
TGCATTAATGGAGGTGGTGTAGTTATGTAGGAGTAATGAAGAGAGAGAAAGGTGGATAGAAGAGAGAGAGTAATGGGGGAGAAGTATTGAGGAGAAGAAGAAGACTGAGAGTGGGAGCATGTGGTGGAGGTAGGGGGAAGGGAAGAGAGGAGGGGGAGGTAGGGGAAGGGAAAAGAGGAGGGGGAGGGGAGGGACGGGTGGGGAAAGGTGTTGGGTTGGTGCGGGTTAGCAGTAGCGCGGGACCTAAAACATGCTGCTGCTAAGCATTTAGCAGCAGCGCGCTTTGCGGTACGGCGCTACTGCTAACTGGGACAAAAAATTGTGGCAATTTGAAACTTACCAGCAGCGATCTCGAAAAAAGCGCGCTACTACTACATACTTAGCAGTAGCGCTGTTCTTGCGACCGCGCTACTTCTACTTAGAGTTAGGTGAACACCGCCGGTCGATATTTGTAGCAGCGCATTTCTGGCCAAGCGCGCTACTGCTAAATCCTTATCAGCAGCGAGTTTACATAACACGCGCTACAACTAGTTAGCAGCAGCGCCCCATTTTGAACCGCATTGCTGCTAGGATTCTGTGTATAGGCTTTTCCCTAGTAGTGGTACAATGACATGTCAAGCAAGCAGGCGTGAAGCTGGCAAGATAGCATGACAAGCCTTGCCGGGCAACCAACGAAGTGACACTAAGCGGTGCACTAAATGCACACTGTCAACCTGCATTGTTAGGTATGATAGCACTGTTTGCTATCATATCAGTGTCTAAAAACTAAAATGCCACTGTGGTGACCCCTTAACCTATGAAAGGAGGCCCATGGCAAACGTAGAAGGGATTCGCGAGGTTGGAAATCTAGACCGCTCGCACCCCCGTGCACGCGTAGTCGTTGCCGCCCCAAAGCAACCCTTGCTGGGCAAGTGTACTATGCACCACCACCACTTTTTCCACCATCAATCCACCAAAGCAGGACTAGGGTTTTACGCCTCACGGCGGCCCGAACCTTGGTAAAACTTCCTGTGTGATCTCTGCCGCGCTGCCCTGCATTGGTCTGCTCTTTGTGCAACGTGACTCCCCCTTGTTGAACCGGCAAGGGGCCGTCCTGGTCCCATAGGTAGCTATGGTTTCCCGCGACACCCACCCAAAAAAAACTATCCAACCCAAGAGGTGCTAATTGGAGGTAGTTCTCCTAGTGCATTTATTGTCAATCTAAGTATCTAACCCTGTCATCCAAACACCTCTTTGGATGGAGTTAGTTCAGGGTTAGTCATGAGCTAGAAACTAACTCTAACCTCTAGCTAAGTTCAGTATCCAAACAGGGTTGTTGTTGTTGTTGTTGTTGTTGTTGTTGTTGTTGTTGTTGTTGTTGTTGTTGTTGTTGTTGTTGTTGTTGTTGTTGTTGTTGTTGTTGTTATTGTTGTTGTTGTTGTTGTTGTTGTTGTTGCTGCTGCTGCTCTTCTATGTATATCCAGACATCATCAGAACATTAAGGTAAGACTCTTCCTTGTTGCTATGTAGCCTAGGATTGTATATGTAGATATTAAGTACAGTGCATGTTGCTATGTAGCCTCAGATATATTACATATGGCCCTAGTTAACCTAACGATAAATGGGTTGCAGATATATTCAGTTAAAAGCCTCATTCATCGATTAGTCCTTATCAGCCCCCAGCCTATATGGTACCAGCTACCGATATCCTGAACAATGAGCATATATAAGCCATGGGATGAAACTAACCTCGATGGAAAACAGCAGTCGTTCCCAGAATTGTCCTGTGTAGGTACATCAAAAAGCATGTCAAGCGCAACAGGCCAAACATCAACCAAAATTATCCATGGCAGACAAAATAATTTCCAAAAGATAGCTTCAGTGTGCAGGTTTAAGCACGCTAGTAAAGCAAAACAAGTGGAAAAGTGTGTTAACTGCAACAGGCCTAACATTTAACAACAAACAAACATAGCCGTTCAAACTGGTATTGTGCCGGTCTAAGTACATTGGCTATTGTTAAATAAAATGGAAAGGCATGTTAACTACAAGATGCAGCAACCAAATGTAGTCATTCATAGTGGTATTGTTGAAACTAGTACTGATGAAATTGAACTGCACAGTTCATACTTGGACATATAGAACATCACGTTGTGAATAACTGGAATAAACAAGGCATACTAAAAACAACAAAAGATAGCGTTTGAAACTGGACATATGCTAACTACAAAAAACAGAACAATCAAAAAACTTTAAAAGAGGCATATGCTAGCTATAACACACTTAACAGCAAGCAAATATATGCACTCCTATCAGTATGTTTAAAACCAGATTGATGAAATGTACTGCACATAAAAAGTTGCACATATAGAGCATCACATTGTGAACAACTGAAATCAACAAGGCATATGATACGTCTCCGTCGTATCTATAATTTTTGATTGTTCCATGCCAATATTATTCAACTTTCATATACTTTTGGCAACTTTTTATACTATTTTTGGGACTGACATATTGATCCAGTGCCCAGTGCCAGTTCCTGTTTGTTGCATGTATTATGTTTCGCAGAAAACCCATATCAAACGTAGTCCAAACATGATAAAAACGGATGGAGAATTATTTTGGAATATTTATGATTTTTGGGAAGTAAAATCAACGCGAGACGGCTCCCGAGGGGGCCACGAGACAGGGGGGCGCGCCCCAGGGGGCAGGCACGCCCTGGACTCTCGTGGGCACCCCGTAAGGTGGTTAGCGCACTTCTTTTGCCGCAATAAAGATAATTTTATGAGAAAAATTTGGGAGAAAGATTCACCCCAATCGGAGTTACGGATCTCCAGATATAAAAGAAACGGTGGAAGGGCAGAATCAGAGAACGCAGAAACAGAGAGAGAGACAGAGAGATAATCCAATCTCAGAGGGGCTCTCGCCCCTCTCACGCCATGGGATCCAAGGACCAGAGGGGAAACCCTTCTCCCATCTAGGGAGAAGGTCAAGGAAGAAGAAGAAGAAGGGGGCTCTCTCCCCCTTGCTTCTGGTGGTGCCGGAGCGCTGCCGGGGGCCATCATCATCACCGCGATCTTCACCAACACCTCTGCCATCTTCACCAACATCTCCATCACCTTCCCCCATCTATATCCAGCGGTCCACTCTCCCGCAACCTGTTGTACCCTCTACTTGAACATGGTGCTTTATGCTTCATATTAGTGTCCAATGATGTGTTGCCATCCTATGATGTCTGAGTAGATTTTCGTTGTCCTATCGGTGATTGATGAATTGCTATGATTGGTTTGAGTTGCATATTTTATTATTGGTGCTTTCCTATGGTGCTCTCCGTGTCGTGCAAGCGTGAGGGATCCCCGTTGTAGGGTTTGCAATATGTTCATGATTTGCTTATGGTGGGTGGTGTGAGTGACAGAAGCACAGACCCGAGTAAGTAGGTTGTTTGCGTATGGGATAAAGGGGACTTGATACTTTAATGCTATGGTTGGGTTTGACCTTAATGATCTTTAGTAGTTGTGGATGCTTGCTAGAGTTCCAATCATAAGTGCATATGATCCAAGAAGAGAAAGTATGTTAGCTTATACCTCTCCGTCAAATAGAATCGCAATAGTGATTATCGGTCTAGTAACGTAGTCAATTGCTTAGGGACAATTTCACAACTCCTACCACCACTTTTCCACACTCGCTATATTTACTTTATTACTTATTTATCTAAACAGCCCCTAGCTTTTATTTACGCGCTCTTTATTATCTTGCAAACCTATCCTACAATGCGTGCAAAGTACTTCTAGTTTCATACTTGTTCTAGGTAAGGCGAACACTAAGCGTGCGTAGAGTCGTATCAGTGGCAGATAGGGCTTGAGAGAATATTTGTTCTACCTTTAGCTCCTCATTGGGTTCGACACTCTTATTTATCGAAAGAGGCTACAATTATCCCCTATACTTGTGGGTTATCAAGACCTTTTTCTGGCGCCGTTGCCGGGGAGTCATAGCGTGGGGTGAATATTCTCGTGTGTGCTTGTTTGCTTTATCACTAAGTAATTTTTATTTGCTGTTCTAAGTTGTTCTCTATCTTTAGTTATGGATATGGAACACGAAATACCAGAAAAATTAGATGTACTTGCTACTCATGGAGATGGGGAACCTCCTAAAACCCTCGATGCTCGTTATGTTCAAGATATTATGTACTACTTTGATAATCCTGATAAAACCCCATTCAATCATGTTATGGGAGACACGTTTGATCAACGTGAATACTTTAGGGATTATCGCTTGACACAAAAAGGGAAACTATTATGGGATCAAATTCATATGTTGCGTTGGTATGCTAGGCAACTATGCATGAGATATGATTATACTAGTTGCTCTAGGATGAAGGCTCCACACCTTGACTTTTCATGAAAATTTAATGATAATAAAACCTTAGCTTCTTATGCTATTGGTATATATGATTACTATGATGTGGAACAAATAGAAGAATTTGTTGCTTTTATGGGTGCTTATGAAATAGAATCTTTGTTTAAAACATGTGAAAATTTTGATGATGCTGTTTACAGACCTGAAAATTTTGCTATACTTAGATATTGCTATGAGAATTATGAATATAATGCCAATATTGATGCATTTATTGAGGAAGTCTCCGCTGTCCAAGAAGAGACTAATATTTGCAGGAAGCTATGGAAGAAGAAATTGATGAAACTGTGAGCTCATTGGATGAAAAAGATGATGAGGAGAGCGAAGAACAAAAGGAGGAAGAGCAGATTAGCTACCCGTGCCCACCTTCTAATGAGAGTAACTCTTCAACTCATACATTGTTTAATTTCCCTTCGTGCTTACCAAAGGATGATTGCTATGATCCCGTTGATTCTCTTGAAATATCCCTTTTTGATGATGCTTGCTATGCTTGTGGCCAAGATGCCAATATGAATGATGCTTATGGAGATGAACTTGCTATAGTTCATTATGTTAAACATGAAATTGTTGCT
The DNA here is from genome assembly GCF_002162155.2 of Triticum dicoccoides. NCBI lineage: Eukaryota > Viridiplantae > Streptophyta > Magnoliopsida > Poales > Poaceae > Triticum > Triticum dicoccoides. The sequence continues at coordinate 409,605,480 of NC_041381.1, read as the reverse complement.
ATTGCACCCACGCATGATAACCCTGTTATCTTTTTGAATTCTCCAAACTACACTACATCGGAGAAGTTTGTGCTTATTAAGGATTATATTGATGGGTTGCATTTTACCATTGCACATGATAATTTTGATAGATATAATATGCATGTGCTTGCTGCTCCTACTTGCAATTATTATGAGATAGGAACTATATCTCCACCTCTCTACGTTTCCAATATGATAAAATTGCAAGAAATTGCTTATACTATGCATTGGCCTTTACTTGGTGTGCATGAATTGTTCTCTTATGACATGTCGATGCATAGGAAGAGAGTTATACTTCGTCATTGCTTGATATATGTTACTTTGTACTCACTACTAAATTATAAATCATTGTTAATTAAAATGGCTTTGATATACCGTGGGATCCGGGTGGATCCATTACTTGAGCACTTTATGTGTAGCTTAATGGCTTTAAAGAAAGCGCTGCCAAGGAGACAACCCGGAAGTTTTAGAGAGTCATTTATTTCTGTTGAGTGCTTTTATATAGTTTAAAAACAAAAAAATAAAGAGGGGAACCCAAAACTTTTCAAAAAGGAAAGTGAAAGTGAGAGAGACAAGCATTGTTGAAGTGGGAGAGCTCCTTGAACTTTGTTCATGCTCACGGAAACTTTGTGAATCTTAATTGCAGAAACTTTTCATCAAAAATAATTATCCACTTGTACAATTTGTATTATAAAAATAATGTGCTAAGGTTTGCCTTTAGGATGTTTACAATGCTTGTTGGTTTGTACGGTGCACGACAGAAACTTTGGCTGTAGTGCGCGATTTTACATTTTTTATTGGAACGTCAAACGGTTATGCTTATTTTTGCACTGTCTTTATGTAAAAATTGTTTATTTTTCCTAATTTTGGTAGAATTTTTGGGGTAATAGAAGTATGGTGAATGTTCATATTTCTACAGACTGTTCTGTTATTGACAGATTCTGTTTTTGATGCATAGTTTGCTTGTTTTGATGAAACTATCAATTTCTATCAGTGAATTAAGCCATGTAAAAGCTATATTACAGTAGAAAAAATGCTAAAACAAAATATGAATTGGTTTGCAACAGTACTTAGAGTAGTGATTTGCTTTATTATACTAACGGTTCTTACCGAGTTTGTTGTTAAAGTTTTGTGTGGATGAAGTGTTTGATCGAGGAGGTCTTGATATGAGGAAAAGGAAGAGAGGCAAGAGCTCAAGCTGGGGGATGCCCAAGGCACCCCAAGTAAATATTCAAGGAGACTCAAGCGTCTAAGCTTGGGGATGCCCCGGTAGGCATCCCCTCTTTCTTCAACAAGTATCGGTATGTTTTCGTATTCGTTTCGTTCATGCAATATGTGCAAGTCTTGGAGCGTCTTTTGCATTTAGTTTTCATTTTTCTTTTATGCACCATGCTGGTATGAGATATTCCTTGGTTGATTTATAGAATTCTCATTGCACTTCAGTTATATCTTTTGAGTATGGCTTTATAGAATGGTTCATATGCTTCACTATATCATTTGAAGTTTGGATTGCCTGTTTCTCTTCACATAGAAAACCGCCATTTGTAGAATGATCTTTTGCTTCACTTACATTTGTTAGAGCGTGGGCATATATTTTGTAGAAAGAATTAAACTCTCTTGCTTCACTTATATCTATTTAGAGAGATGATAGGAATTGGTCATTCACATGGTTAGTCATAAAATCCTACATAAAACTTGTGGATCACTGAATATGATAAGTTTGATTCCTTGCAATAGTTTTGCGATATAGAGATGATAATATGTGGGAGGTACTAGTAGATGGTTATGTTTAGTAAGGATGTTGGTGTTAAGGTTTGTGATTCCCGAAGCATGCACGTATGGTCTACTAACTATGTAACCAAATTGGCGCGCATTGTACTTTGATTGTTTATCTTTGCGTGAAGGTCGGGGGCGCGTGATGGTTAAATCCTACCAACCTCCCCCTAGGAGCATGCGTGTAGTACTTTGTTTCAAGGGCTAATAAATTTTTGCAATAAGTATGTGAGTTCTTTATGACTAATGTTGAGTCCATGGATTATACACACTTTTACCTTTCCATCATTGCTAGCCTCTTCGGTACCGTGCATTGCCCTTTCTCACCTCGAGAGTTGGTGCAAACTTCGCCGGTGCATCCAAACCCCGTGATATGATACGCTCTATCACACATAAGCCTCCTTATATCTTCCTCAAAACAGCCACCATACCTACCTATTATGGCATTTCCATAGCCATTCCGAGATATATTGCCATGCAACTTCCATCATCATCATATACATGACTTGAGCATTCATTGTCATATTGCTTTGCATGATCATAAGATAGCTAGCATGATGTTTTCATGGCTTGTCTATTTTTTGATGTCATTGCTATGCTAGATCGTTGCACATCCCAGTACACCGCCGGAAGCATTCATATAGAGTCATATCTTTGTTCTAGTATCGAGTTGTAATATTTGTTGTAAGTAAATAAAAGTGTGATGATCATCATTATAGAGCATTGCCCCATAAAAAAAGAGGCCAAAGAAGCCTAAATAAAAAAAGGGGGCCAAAGAAGCCCATCCAAAAAAAGAAAAAAAAGAAAAAAAAAGAAAAAAAAAGGGGCAATGTTACTATCCTTTTTCCACACTTGTGCTTCAAAGTAGCACCATGTTCTTCATATAGAGAGACTCCTATGTTGTCACTTTCATATACTAGTGGGAATTTTCATTATAGAACTTGGCTTGTATATTCCAACGATGGGCTTCCTCAAATGACCTAGGTCTTCATGAGCAAGCAAGTTGGATGCACACCCACTTAGTTTCTTTTGTTGAGATTTCATACATTTATAGCTTTAGTGCATCTGTTGCATGTCAATCCCTACTAATCGCATTGACATTAATTGATGGGCATCTCCATAGCCCATTGATTAGCCGCGTCGATGTAAGACTTTCTCCCTTTTTGTCTTCTCCACATAACCTCCACCATCATATTATATTCCACCCATAGTGCTATATCCATGGCTCATGCTCATGTATTGCGTGAAACTTGAAAAAGTTTGAGAATACTAAAGTATTAAACAATTGCTTGGCTCACACCGGAATAGGCATGAGGGGTACCTTGTGTTAAGAAAAGGGAGCATACAAGACTATATAATTTTGTAGGGATAACATTCTAAAGCATTGATATTTTGAAAGACATGATTGTTTGTTGGGATGCCCTAAGTATTATTGTTTTTATGTCAAATGATAGACTATTGCCCTTAATCACTCATGTCTTAATATTCATGCCATGATTAGACAGATGATCAAGATTATGCTAGGTAGCATTCCACATCAAAAAATATCTTTTTTATCATTTACCTACTCGAGGACGAGCAGGAATTAAGCTCGGGGCTTCTGATACGTCTCCATCGTATCTATAATTTTTGATTGTTCCATGCCAATATTATTCAACTTTCACATACTTTTGGCAACTTTTTATACTATTTTTGGGACTGACATATTGATCTAGTGCCCAGTGCCAATTCATGTTTGTTGCATGTTTTATGTTTCGCAGAAAACCCATATCAAACGGAGTACAAACAGGATAGAAACGGACGAAGAAATATTTTGGAACATTTATGATTTTTGGAAAGTAAAATCAACGCGAGACGGTGCCCGAGGGGTCCATGAGACAGGGGGAGCGCCCTGGAATCTCGTGGGCACCCTGTAAGGCGGTTGACGCTCTTCTTTTGCCGCAAGAAAGCTAATTTTATGAGAAAAATCTGGGCGAAAGATTCACCCCAATCGGAGTTACGGATCTCCGGATATAAAAGAAACGGTGGAAGGGCAGAATCAGAGAACGCAGAAACAGAGAGAGACAAAGAGACAGATCCAATCTCGGAGGGGCTCTCGCCCCTCCCACGCCATGGGAGCCAAGGACCAGAGGGGAAACCCTTCTCCCATCTAGGGAGAAGGTCAAGTAATAAGAAGAAGAAGGGGGGCTCTCTCCCCCTTGCTTCCGGTGGCGCCGGAGCGCTGCCTGGGGCCATCATCATCACCGCAATCTTCACCAACACCTCCGCCATCTTCACCAACATCTCCATCATCTTCCCCGATCTATATCCAGCGGTCCACTCTCCCGCAACCCGATGTACCCTCTACTTGAACATGGTGCTTTATGCTTCATATTATTATCCAATGATGTGTTGCCATCCTATGATGTCTGAGTAGATATTCGTTGTCCTATCGGCGATTGATGAATTGCTATGATTGGTTTGAGTTGCATGTTTTATTATTGATGCTGTCCTATGGTGCTCTCCGTGTCGCGCAAGCATGAGGGATCCCCACTATAGGGTTTGCAATATGTTCATGATTTGCTTATGGTGGGTGGCGTGAGTGACAGAAGCACAGACCCGAGTAAGTAGGTTGTTTGCGTATGGGATAAAGGGGACTTGATACTTTAATTCTATGGTTGGGTTTGACCTTAATGATCTTTAGTAGTTGCGGATGCTTGCTAGAGTTCCAATCATAAGTGCATATGATCCAAGAAGAGAAAGTATTATGCCTCTCCCTAAAATAGAATTGCAATAGTGATTACCGGTCTAGTAACATAGTCAATTGCTTAGGGACAATTTCACAACTCCTACCACCACTTTTCCACACTCGCTATATTTACTTTATTGCTTCTTTATCTAAACAGCCCCTAGCTTTTATTTACGCGCTCTTTATTATCTTGCAAACCTATCCTACAACGCCTACAAAGTACTTCTAGTTTCATACTTGTTCTAGGTAAGGCGAACACTAAGCGTCCGTAGAGTCGTATCAGTGGCAGATAGGGCTTGAGAGAACATTTGTTCTACCTTTAGCTCCTCGTTGGGCTCGACACTCTTACTTATCGAAAGAGGCTACAAATATCCCCTATACTTGTGGGTTATCAGCATACTGCAAACAACCAAATATAGCAATTAAAGTTGGACATATTCTCACTACACTACAAAAGGGACTTGACAAAACAAATCATGGGTTTCCCCATGTGAAGCGGCATGGCAAAACAAATCATGGGTTTCCTCACTTGACATAGATGGGCTCATTCCCGTGGGAAGAGCACGGATCCTGGATGCGCTCCATGTTGTCGCAGATGGGTTCCTTCCCCTTGGAAGAGCACGGCTATAGGGTGCCTCCATATGTCGCAGACGGGCTCTTTCCCCTTGGAAGAGTGGATGGGTTCTTTCCCCTTAGAAGAGCCGGAGCGGGTGCCCTCCACGTGGTCACCATTGATGAGGTCTGACTTGGAAGCTGTGGATCCCAAGCCAACGTCGTTGGCGATGTAGGATGGCAAATCCTTGACAGTGAGCCAGAGGAGTGGCGGGGCCATGGATGAGATCGACGGTGGTTGAACCCGAGGGGTTGGGGGTGGGTGATGACCCGCAAGTATACGGGATAGTTGTAGCCTCTTTCAATAAGTAAGAGTGTCGAACCCAAGGAGGAGCTAAAGGTAGAACAAATACTCTCTCAAGTCCTATCAGCCACTGATACGACTCTACGCATGCTTGACGTTTGCTTTACCTAGAACAAGTATGAAACTAGAAGTACTTTGTAGGTGTTGTTGGATAAGTTTGCAAGATAATAAAGAACACGTAAATAAAAGCTACGGGATGTTTAGATAAATATGCAATAAAGTAAATATAGCGAGTATGGAAAAGTGGTGGTAGGAGTTGTGGAACTGTCCCTAAGCAATTGACTACGTTACTAGATCGGTAATCACTATTGCAATTCTATTTGAGGGAGAGGCATAAGCTAACATACTTTCTATACTCGGATCATATGCACTTATGATTGGAACTCTAGCAAGCATCCACAACTACTAAAGATTCATTAAGGTAAAACTCAACCATAGCATTAGAGTATCAAGTCCCCTTTATCCCATACGCAACAATCCCCTTACTCGGGTTTGTGTTTCAGTCACTCATGCAACCCACTATAAGCGAATCATGAACGCATTGCAACACACTACAGCAGGAATCCCTCACACTTGTGCAACATGGAGGGCACCATAGGACAGCACCAATAATAAAACATGCAACTCAACCAATCATAGCAATTCATCAATCACCGATAGGGCAACGAAAATCTACTCAGACATCATAGGATGGCAACACATCATTGGATAATAATATGAAGCATAAAGCACCATGTTCAAGTAGAGGGTACAGCGGGTTGCGAGAGAGTGGACCGTTGGATATATATGGGGGAAGGTGATGGAGACGTTGGTGAAGATGATGGAGGTGTTGGTGAAGATCACGGTGATGATGATGGCCCCCGGCGGCGTTCCGGTGCCACCGGAAGCAAGGGGGAGAGAGCCCCCCTTCTTCTTCTTCTTCTTCCTTGACCTTCTCCCTAGATGGGAGAAGGATTTCCCCTCTTCTCCTTGGCTCCCATGGCTTGGGAGGGGCGAGAGACCCTCCGAGATTGGATCTATCTCTCTGTTTCTGCGTTCTCAGATTCTGCCCCTTCACCGTTTCTTTTATATCAGGAGATCCGTAACTCCGATTGGGGTGAATCTTTCGCCTAGATTTTTCTCATAAAATTAGCTTTCTTGCGGCAAAAGAAGAGCGTCAACCGCCTTGTGGGTGGCCCACGAGAGTGCCAGGCGCGCCCAGGGGAGTGGGCGTGCCCCCTATCTCGTGGCCACCTTGGACACTGTTTCGCGTTGATTCTTCCTCCGGAAAATCCCAAATGTTCCGAAATAATTATCCGTCCATTTTTATCCCATTTGGATTCTGTTTGATATTGGGTTTCTGCGAAACATAAAACATGCAACAAACAGGAACTGGCACTGGGCACTGGATCAATATGTTAGTCCCAAAAATAGTATAAAAAGTTGCCAAAATATATGGAAGTTGAAGAATATTGGCATGGAACAATCAAAAATTATAGATACGACGGAGACGTATCAGCATCCCCAAGCTTAATTCCTGCTCATCCTCGAGTAGGTAAATGATAAAAAAATATAATTTTTGATGTGGAATGCTACCTAGCATAATCTTGATCATATTTCTAATCATGGCATGAATATGAAGACACGAGTGAATCAAAGCAATAGTCTATCATTTGACATAAAAATAATAATACTTCGAGCGTACTAATAAAGCAATCATGTCTTTTCAAAACAACAAGGCCAAAGTAAGCTTATCCCTACAAAATCATATAGTTTGGCCATGCTTCCTTTTCGTCACACAAAATGCTCCCATCATGCACAACCCCGATGACAAGCCGAGCAATTGGTTCATACTTTTTAACGCGCTTCAGCTTTTTCAACCCTCACGCAATACATGAGCGCAAGCCATGGATATAGCACTGTAGGTGGAATAGAATATAATGATGGAGGTTATGTGGAGAAGACAAAAAAGGAGAAAGTCTCACATCGACATGGCTAATCAACGGGCTATGGAGATGCCCACCAATTGATGTCAATGCGAGGAGTAGGGATTGCCATGCAACGGATGCACTAAGAGTTATAAGTGTACGAAAGCTCAACAAAAGAAACTAAGTGGGTGTGCATCCAACTTGCTTGCTCATGAAGACCTAGGGCATTTGAGGAAGCCCTTCGATGGAATATACAAGCCAAGTTCTATAATGAAAATTCCCACTAGTATATGAAAGTGACAACATAAGAGACTCTCTATATGAAGAACATGGTGCTACTTTGGAGGACAAGTGTGGAAAAAGGATAGTAACATTGCCCCTTTTCTTTTTCTTTTCTTTTTTTTCTTTTTTTTCTTTTTGGGTGGGCTTCTTTGGCCCCCTTTTTTATTTAGGCTTCTTTGGACTTTCCCTTTTTTTTCTTTTTTTTCATGGGGCAATGCTCTAGAATGATGATAATCACACTTTTATTTACTTACAACTCGATATTACAACTTGATACTAGAACAAAGATATGACTCTATATGAATGCTTCCGGCGGTGTACCGGGATGTGCAATGATCTAGCGTAGCAATGACATCAAAAAATGGACAAGCCATGAAAACATCATGCTAGCTATCTTACGATCATGCAAAGCAATATGACAATGAATGCTCAAGTCATGAATATGAGGATGATGAAAGTTGCATGGCAATATATCTCGGAATGGCTATGGAAATGCCATGATAGGTAGGTATGGTGGCTGTTTTGAGGAAGATATAATGAGGCTTATGTGTGATAGAGCATATCGTATCACGGGGTTTGGATGCACCGACGAAGTTTGCACCGACTCTCAAGGTGAGAAAGGGCAATGCACGGTACCTAAGAGGCTAGCAATGATGGAAAGGTAAAAGTGCGTATAATCCATGGACTCACATTAGTCATAAAGAACTCATATACTTATTGCAAAAGTTTATTAGCCCTTGAAGCAAAGTACTACTATGCATGCCCCTAGGGGGATAGATTGGTAGGAAAAGACCATCGCTCGTCCCCGACCGCCACTCATAAGGAAGACAATCAAAGAAACACCACATGCTTCAAATTTGCCACACAATGGTTACCATACGTGCATGCTAGGGGACTTGCAAACCTCAACACAAGGTCTCTACAATCCACAACCACCCACTAGCATGACTCTAATATCACCACCTTTATATCGCAAAACTATTGCAAGGAATCAAACATATCATATTCAGCGATGTACAAGTTTTATGTAGGATTTTATGACTAACCATGTGAATGACCAATTCCTGTCATCTCTCTAAATAGATATAAGTGAAGAAAGAGAGTTTAATTCTTTCTACAAAAGATATGCCCACGCTCTCACAAATATAAGTGAAGCAAAAGAGCATTCTACAAATGGCAGTTTTCTATGTGAAGAGAAACAGGCAATCCAGACTTCAAATGATATAAGTGAAGCACATGAAGCATTCTATAAATCCACACTCAAAAGATTTAAGTGAAGTGCAATGAGCATTCTATAAATAAACCAAGGACTATCTCATACCAGCATGGTGCAAAAAAGAAAAATGAAAACTAAATGCAAAAGACGCTCCAAGAGTGCACATATCGCATGAACGAAATGAATCCGAAAACATACCGATACTTGTTGACGAAAGAGGGGATGCCTTCCGGGGCATCCCCAAGCTTAGACACTTGAGTCTCCTTGAATATTTACTTGGGGTGCCCCGGGCATCCCCAAGCTTGAGCTCTTGCCTCTCTTCCTTTTCCTCATATCGAGACATCCTCGATTAGACACTTCATCCACACAAAACTTCAACAGAAAACTCGGTAAGATCCGTTAGTATAATAAAGCTAATCACCACTCTAAGTACTGTTGCAAACCAATTCATATTTTATTTTTGCATTGTGTCTACTATAATATAACTTTTCCATGGCTTAATCCACTAATATAAATTGATAGATTCATCAAAACAAGCAAACTATGCATCAAAAACAGAATCTATGAAAAACAGAACAGACTGTAGCAATCTGAACATTAACCATACTTATGTTACTGCAAAAATTCTACCAAAATTAGGAAAAATAAACAAGTTGTAGATAAAGACAGTGCAAAAGGAATAAGAACCATTTTACGTTCCAGTTAAAAATGTAAAATCGCGCACTACAGCCAAAGTTTCGGTCCTGCACCGCACAAACCAACAAGCATTGTAAACATCCTAAAGGCAAACCTTGGCACATTATTTTTATAATTCAATGAAATTGTACAAGGGGATAATTATTTTTGTTGAAAAGTTTCTGTAATTAAGATTCACAAAGTTTCTGTGAGCATGAACAAAGTTCAAGTACCTCTCCCACTTCAACAATGCTTATCTCTCTCACTTTCACTTTCCTTTTTGAAACAATGATTTGTAATTTAGTAGTGAGCACAAAGTAACATATATCATGCAACAACGAAGTCTAACTCTCTTCCTATGCATTGGCATGTCATAAAATAACAATTCATGCACACATAGTAAAGGCCAATGCATAGTATAAGCAGTTTCTTGCAAATTTATCATATTGGAAACATAGAGAGGCGGAGATATAGTTCCTATCTCATAATAATTGCAAGTAGGACGAGCAAGCACATGCATATTATATCTATCAAAATCATCAAGTGCAATAGTAAAAGGCAACCCATCAACAAATCCTTAATAAGCACAAACTTCTCCGATATAGTGTAGTTGGGAGAATTCAAAAAGATAATAGGACTATCATGCGTGGGTGCAATAGCAAAAATTTCATGTTTAACATAAGGAACTATAGCAAGTTCATATCCATAAGCATAATTCATATTGGCATCTTGGCCACAAGCATAGCAAGCATCATTAAAAAGGGATATTTCAAGCAAATTAAAAGGATCATAGCAATCATCATAGCAATCATCCTTCGGTAAGCACGAAGGGGAATTAAACAATGTATGAGTTGAAGAGTTACTCTCATTAGAAGGTGGGCACGGGTGATCAATTCTCTCTTCCTCCTTTTGTTCTTCACTCTCCTCATCATCTTTTTCATCCAATGAGCTCATAGTTTCATCAATTTCTTCTTCCATTGCTTCCTGCAAAATATTAGTCTCTTCTTGGACAGCGGAGACTTTCTCAATAAATGCATTAATATTATAATTGTATTTATAATTTTCATAGCAATATCTAAGTATAGCAAGATTTTCTGGTCTATAAACATCATCATCAAAAGCTTCATACTTTTCAAACAAAGATTCAATTTCATAAGCAGCCTTAAAAGCAATAAATTCTTCAATTGTTAAACATCATAGTAATCATATATACCATTAGCATAAGAAGCTAAGGTTTCACTATCATTAAATTTGCATGAAAAGGGAAGGTGTGGAGCCTTCATGCTAGAGCAACAAGTAATGTCACATCTCAAGCATAGATTCCGAGCATACCAACGCAACATATTAATTTGATCCCATAATAGTTTCATTTTTTGTGTAAAGTGATAATCCCTAAAGTATTCACGTTGATCCAATGTGTCTCCCATTATAAAGTTGAATGGGGTTTTCTCAGGATTATCAAAGTAGTACATAATATCTTTCACATAATGAGAATCGAGGGCTTTAGGAGTTACCCCATCTCCATGAGTAGCAAGTACACCTAATTTTTTTGGTATTTCATGTTCCATATCCATAACTAAAGATAGAGAACAACTTAGAACAGCAAATAAAAATTGCTTAGTGATAAAGCAAACAAGCACACACGAGAATATTCACCCCACGCTATGACTCCCCGGCAACGGCGCCAGAAAAAAGTCTTGATGACCCCCAAGTATACGGGATAGTTGTAGCCTCTTTCGATAAGTAAGAGTGTCGAACCCTACGAGGAGCTAAAGGTAGAACAAATACTCTCTCAATTCCTCTCGGCCACTGATACGACTCTACGCACGCTTGACGATCGCTTTACCTAGAACAAGTATGAAACTAGAAGTACTTTGTAGGTGTTGTTGGATAAGTTTGCAAGATAATAAAGAACACGTAAATAAAATCTACGGGATGTTTAGATAAATATGCAATAAAGTAAATATAGCGAGTATGGAAAAGTGGTGGTAGGAGTTGTGGAACTGTCCCTAAGCAATTAACTACGTTACTAGACCGGTAATCACTACTGCAATTCTATCTGAGGGAGAGGCATAAGCTAACATACTTTCTCTACTTGGATCATATGCACTTATGATTGGAACTCTAGCAAGCATCCGCAACTACTAAAGATTCATTAAGGTAAAACCCAACAATAGCATTAGAGTATCAAGTCCCCTTTATCCCATACGCAACAATCACCTTACTTGGGTTTGTGTTTCAGTCACTCACGCAACCCACTATAAGCGAATCATGAACGCATTGCAACACCCTACAGCAGGAATCCCTCACGCTTGCGCGACACGGAGGGCACCATAGGACAGCACCAAGAATAAAACATGCAACTCAAACCAATCATAGCAATACATCAATCACTGATAGGACAATGAAAATCTACTCAGACATCATAGGATGGCAACACATCATTGGATAATAATATGAAGAATAAAGCACCATGTTCAAGTAGAGGGTACAGCGGGTTGCGAGAGAGTGGACTGCTGCATATAGATGGGGGAAGGTGATGGAGATGTTGGTGAAGATGATGGAGGTGTTGGTGAAGATCGCGGTGATGATGATGGCCCCCTGCGGCGTTCCGGCGCCACCGGAAGCAAGGGGGAGAGAGCCCCCCTTCTTTATCTTCTTCCTTGACCTTCTCCCTAGATGGGAGAAGGGTTTCCCCTCTGGTCCTTGGCTCCCATGGCTTGGGAGGGGCGACAGCCCCTCCGAGATTGGATCTATCTCTCTGTTTCTACGTTCTCAGATTCTACCCCTTCACCATTTCTTTTATATTTGGAGATCCGTAACTCCGATTGGGGTGAATCTTTCGCCCAGATTTTTCTCATAAAATTAGCTTTCTTGCGGCAAAGGAAGAGCGTCAACCTCCTTACGGGTGGCCCAGGAGAGTGCCAGGCGCGCCCAGGGGGTGGGCGCGTTCCCCTGTCTCGTGGCCACCTCGGACACTGTTTCACGTTGATTCTTCCTCCAGAAAATCCCAAATATTCCAAAATAATTCTCCGTCCGTTTTTATCCCGTTTGGATTCCGTTTGATATTGGGTTTCTGCAAAACATAAAACATGCAACAAACAGGAACTGGCACTGGGCACTGGATCAATATGTTAGTCCCAAAAATAGTATAAAAAGTTGCCAAAAGTATATGAAAGTTAAAGAATATTGGCATGGAACAATCAAAAATTATAGATACGACGGAGACGTATCAGTGGGTCACTTAACTTGTGACATAGCCTGCCTCAGGCCGTCGCTGTCGACGACCTCAATGTCATAGTCTGGCGTCCGCGACATACCCACATACTCTAGCCCACTGATTGAGTGTCTTGGGCCAGTAATTGTTGTCAGCATCCTCGGCGACATCGGGCGAAGAGACCGCAGTAGACCTCTTTTGGGCCAGTCACTCCTCGAGATCCACGGGAAGTGTAGCCGGGCTTAGGCTGCAATGCTCTAGAGTGGGGGATGGGGATCTTTGGGAGAGGGAGCGTTTGGTAGGCGTCATCTAAGAAACTCAGGGTGGCCTGGGTATGGAGATCGGTGGGTAAGCTACACGGGCAAATTGACAGATGTTGACAATGGTGGTCTTGCAGCGGCGGCGGCAGCGGGGAGCCTACTAGATTTTTGAGCGAGGGAGGGTGTGTGTGTGCGCGCGCGCGCCCAAGGAGGTTTGTGTGTGTGTGTGTGTGTGTGTGTGTGTGGAGGGGGCAGGTGGTGTGTTTGAGGAAATGACGCGGGTACTAAAAATTTTACTACGCGGGAGTCAAATGCAGGAGTGAAATGCCGGGGCTATTGAAAATTTTGATAATGGTGCATCGCACACGGTCCAGAGATAACAACTGTGTGTTATGAAACAGAAAAACCCTCGAGGCGGGCATATATTTTCTACGGGCAGGCGGGATTGGGAACAAGAAACATCGCAAACGGTCCGGAGATAACAAACGTGTGTTATGACACAGAAAAACCCTCGAGGCCGGCATATATTTTCTTGGGATGCAGGCAGGATTGGGAACAAGGAACATCGCACACGGTCCGGAGATAAAAACCATGTGCTATGAATTATAAAAACCCTCCTTGAGGCAGGCAGATATTTTCTAGGGATGCAGGTGGGATTGGGAACAAGAAACATCGCACACGGTCCGAAAATAACAACCGTGTGTTATGAAACAGAAAAACCCTCCTTGAGGAGGGCAGATATTTTCTAGGGATGCAGGTGGGATTGGGAACAAGAAACATCGCACATGGTCCGGAGATAACAACCGTGTGTTATGAAACCGAAAAACCCTCCTCGAGGCGGGTAGATATTTTCTAGGGATGCAGGTGGGATTGGGAACACGAAACATCGCACAGGTCTGGAGATAACGAACGTGTGTTATGAAACAGAAAAACCCTCCTCGAGGCGGGCAGATGTTTTTGAGAGGGGGAGCCTCATGAGCCCAATGTACTATGTGGATGTGTGCGTGATAGGGGCACCGGCATGGCACACAGTTAGTTTAAGAGAACCGTGTCTGTTACATCATCCGACTTGTCTAATGTTCATAAATTTGGCGAAAAATGACGCCGGAGAGGGTCAGAACACAAACACACTTGCATGTGGACCAAATTTATGTATGAAAAGGGTCGTTTGATTTTCAAATACCAAATGCAACTTCGATGTCGCACCTATCTCGCAAAGCGCATGGTATCGCTTGCGCCCCCTCGTGCCGGCACGAAGGGAGTCCTAAGCTATGAATGCATGCCCCCCCCCAACCGAGGCTCACCTAGCAAAGTGTGAAGTATCTAGCAGCCGCCCTCCCTTGTGTCGGCACGAAGGGAATCGTAAGCTATGAATGGATGCCCCCCCAATCATGGTTCACCTAGCAAAGCGCGAAGTAGCTAGCAGCCCCCCTCATGTCGGCACGAAGGGAATCCTCAGCTATGAATGCATGCC
>NC_041381.1:409573531-409590784 GCF_002162155.2 Triticum dicoccoides | reverse complement strand
TGTCGGCACGAAGGGAATCCTAAGCTATGAATGCATGCCCCCCCCAACCGAGGTTCACCTAGCAAAGTGCATAGTAGCAGCCCCCCTACACACACACACACTTTCAGTCGGCGGGCCAGAGAGGCATCTCACCAAGATTTATCGTAAAATGGACCAAGAATAATCCATCTTGGTCATACAACCTCTCTCTTGTAGCTAGTAAAAGTGATGGTCGTCCATGCGACCCCGGAGATAGGCTAGCTCTCCAATAATCACGCAAGTAGCTAGTCCCCGAAGACAACCACTGCATGCGTGTGGCCCAAACATATGTATGGAGAGGTGTGTTTTTTAGTACACAATGGAACAACTTTGATGTGGCACCATGATTTCGAACTAGAAATCCCTACACTGAGTGAGGGTTAGGTTGATTATGCATATGTATGTTACACCACATTTCAAGCCGACGAGGGGGATTCATGCATCCATGCGTGCATAGTATATGCGCTCAAACTTTAATTAGGTCTGAATCTCACCATGACCTATACTAATATAACATGAACCAAATGAAGAATCCGCCATGGTAACCTATCTTGTTGTCAGTCAAGGTGATCATGGATGTCCACGTGGGCCCATGAATATATAGGCTTGTCGCCGATAACCACGCGAGGGAGTGTACCGTTCGAAGACAACCACTACATGCATATGTATGGAGGTGATGCGTGCATGCATGTTTGAATACCATTTCACAATATTGATGTGGCGCGTGCATCAAAAATCGTACACTCTCCCCACACAGAGTGAGATCGGTTCATGGTGTCGTTGTACTAGCCACTTCAACTCGATGGGAGGGATTCATGCATACACATGCATGCCTGTGTGCTCATATATATATACTGTATTACAAGCAAAAAAATAATCAAATTAACCACTCTTGTTGTTAGGCAAAAAGTAGTGATGGACCAAGCGGGCCCAAAGATGGAAAGCATCGATATCGCCGATAACCGCTTAAGTGGGTGTGAGAGGACAACCACCATCGCTTTGCATCTGGGACAAACATATGTTGAATACCTAAAATGCACAACTTTGATGTGCCACATGCCTCAAAAATAGTAAACCATGCACCCACACAGAGCGAGGTTCATGAAGCGTACTACATATGATGGTCCCCTTCCCCCTCTTCGATGCATACTATATGCTCATACCATAATACAACCCAAAAAGAATCCTCGTCGATGTTGAAATTAATTAACCTCTCCCGATGTAGGTCAAAGTGATGCATGCATCAATGATGGCCTCATGGGCTCACAGATGGAAGCGTCACACGTGAGTGTCCTAGCTAGGATAACCACCGCCTGCATGCATGTGGCGCAAAGAGGTGTTGTGTGATGTTTGAATAGCCATTTTCACAATTTTGATGTGGCACGTGCCTCGGAAACCGAAAAATCCCCACACTCAGTGAGGTGTACTTGTTCACGGACATGTATATATATATATATATATATATATATATATATACATATATATACATATATATATAGGGTGGGTCTATTCTAATAACACCTCTTAAGACCTTATTCTGATAACACCTCGTACACGCTCGTAGCTACAAACTAACCACACAGCCGCACCCCACTACGCCCGATCCAACCACCAAACCCACTAACCCCACTGCATCTGCTCCCTCCCACCGGCGCTACCACGGTGACCACCAGCGCCGCCCCTGCCCCCGCACTAACGCGCCCACCTCCTTCCTCCCTTCTTCCTCTCCCACCAGCTCCTGGGCCCCTCTATACCACCTCCTTCCTCCGGCGCTGCCGCTCGGGACCCGCCCCACCATCTCCCTCCTCCGGCGCCGCCGCTCGGGACCAGCCCCACGGCCTTCTTCCTTCCATGGCCCTACTGGCGCCCTGGATCCCGCGGCGCAGCGGTCGTCCCCATCTCCTCCACCTCCCACCTCTGGGTCTGCCCGGCGATGGATCCGGCAGGACCCTCCTCCACCCCCTCCTGCCGTGTCTGCCCGGCGACGGATCCGGCCGGATCCACCTCCATCTCCGTCCTCCCGTGCCTGCCCGGCGACGGATCCAGCAGGACCCTCCTCCACCCCCTCCTATTGTGATTGCCCGACGACGGATCCGACAGGATCCTCCTCCACATCCGTCCCCCCGTGCCTGCTCACCGGCTGGATCCTCCTACACCTCCCTTTCCTGTGCTAGTCAGTCACGGATCCGGCAAGATCCTCCACCTCTCTCCTCCCACACCTCCCTGGAGACGGATATGGCAGGATCCTCCTGCAGCTCCTTCCTCTATGGCTGCGTCGAGCTCTCTGCCCTCCCCTACGAGACGTCGTCCCCTCTCTCCTTTCCTTCTTCCTCCTCTCCCTGCAAACTACCTCCGGTGAGGTCCAGTGCATGTCCATCCCCGGCGGCTCACGTGCAGTTCGGCCAGCGATGGCGTGAAGTATGACGTACGATTCGATGCAGTTCCGCGACCCTCCCTGGCGTGCAGTACCACTAGCGTGCTGTGCAGCTCGCTCTGGCGTGCAGACTATGCAGTGCAGCTCGCCCTGGCGTGCAGTGCAGCTCGTCCATGCGTGCGGGCACCCTCACCTGTAGCTTCTCTCCTTTTGTTCGCCTGCAGTTTAAAAGGAAGTGCCTTTCCGAACAAAAAAGGTTGTTTTGTTTTAAGTTTCTCTCGCTCACTTTTTTGTTTTTCCATGGTTGGCGGCAATGCAGTATTGTTTTAAGCAGGAAGAGGCTCGATTGAGCTCCCATGGTAAAAAAAGTAGGCGCCGGCGACCACACGAGGGCGCTGGGAGCCGGGTGCCGTTCGCCTGGGATCGGTTGCCCATGGTGCTGCAGTGTGGTTCCTTTTTGTTTGTGAAATGTAGTGCGGTTCCTCAGCGGGCATGCTGCAATTCGCATCGTCGGCACAATGCACTGCACCTTTTATGTGTGTGGGAGTTCGTTTTGAACTCTCTGGAAGCTCACTCGGGCTCAAGAACAAAACACGTATCACCTGCCTGGTTTAAGAATCATAGCAAAAAGCAGTACAGTGAAACCCGTGTGCAGTTACTTCGTCGACATTGCAATGCGGTTTTTGATTTGAAGCAGTGCGTGTGATTTGTAGTTTTTGATTTGGTCGACATTGCAATGTGATTCACTTACTCCCAAACGTGAAAGGGCAGAAAATCTAATGTGGTTCACTTCTTGATGCTCTACGGTTCACTCGCTTCGTCCATACGGTCCACGCGTTTGGTCTACTCTCATAGAAAAATATTAAGTATGAAAAAGGTCAACAAAAATGTCAAGCAGTTCCTTTTCGGCGCCGTCGCGGTTCACTTTCGGAAGTGTTGAGGTCCACTTACGTCCGATGTGAAGCGCACCCCACTTTCCATCTAAGAAAATTAACATCCGACAAGAGAAAATCATGAAGTGCGCTTGCTCGTCCGATGCAGTATGGTTTTTTGTCTGAAGCAGTGCACTCCACCTCGTTTGGGAAAATTTACGTCCCACAAAAAAAACCATGCAGTGCACTTGCCCATCTAATGAATTGCGGTATTTCATCTGAAGCAGTGTGTTCTTCTTTCCTCGTTCGAGAAAAAATACGTCTAAACAAAAAGAAACCATGCAGTGCACTTGCCCATCTAATGAAGTGCGGTATTTCGTCTGAAGCAGTGTGTTCTTCTTTCCTCGTTCGAGAAAAAATACGTCTAAACAAAAAGAAACCATGCAGTGCACTTGCCCATTTGATGCAGTGCCACGCCCAATATGCGATACTATCCTAAAGAGACTCAAAGGTCCCACCAAGGATAGAACCACATATTGATACGCTTTTGCAAGGTGGATATCATTACATCAACATTACATAATAAATGTGGATACATACAAGGCATACAAATGCCGCAAGAATACATCAATACAACATACACAAGATCACCATCCGACTACAGATGAAACACAAACAGAAACTCAAACGACATCCACCCTGCTAGCCCAGGTTGCCGACCTGGAACCTATCCCCTGATCGAAGAAGAAGCAGAAGAAGAACTCCAAAACAAGTAAGCATCGCTCTCGCGTCATGATCATCACATAACCTGTACCTGCAACTGTTGTTGTAGTAATCTGTGAGCCACGAGGACTCAGCAATCCCATTACCATGGGTATCAAGACTAGAAAAGCTTAATGGGTAAGGAAGGGGTAAAGTGGTGAGGTTGCAGCAGCGACTAAACATGATATGGTGGCTAACATACGCAAATAAGAGCGAGAAGAGAGCAAACGGAACGGTCGTGAAGCTAGCAATGATCAAGAGGTGATCATGAACTCCTACTTACGTCAAACATAACCCAAAACCGTGTTCACTTCCCGGACTCCGTCGAGAGGAGACCATCACGGCTACACACACGGTTGATGCGTTTTAATTCGGATCTGGTGTCAAGTTATCTACAACCGGACATTAACAAATTCCCATCTGCCACATAACCGCGGGCACGGCTTTCTAAAGATAATACCCTGTAGGGGTGTCCCAACTTAGCCCATGATAAGCTCCCGCGATCAACGAAGGATATTCCTTCTCCTAGGAAGACCCGATCAGTCTCGGAATCCCGGTTATAAGACATTTCGACAATGGTAAAACAAGACTAGCAAAGCCGCCCGATGTGTCGAAAATCCCGATAGGAGTCGCACGTATCTCGTTCTCAGGACACACCGGATAAGCGAAGCGTACAGGTACCGACGTAACCCAAGTTGCCAAGGGATGGTCCCGCACGGTGCTCTAGTTTGGACCAACACTTAGACAAGCATTGGCCCGGGGGGCTAAAATAAAGATGACCCTCGGGCTCCGGAAACCCAAGGGAAAAAGGGCTAGGTGAGGCAAATGGTAAAACCAAGGTTGGGCCTTGCTGGAGGAGTTTTTTTCAAAGCGAACTGTCAAGGGGGTCCCATAAATCACCCAACCGCGTTAGGGACGCAAAATCCGGGAACATAATACCTATATGATGGAAACTAGGGCGGCAAGAGTGGAACAAAACACCAGGCATAAGGCCGAGCCTTCCACCCTTTACCAAGTATATAAATGCATTAATTAAATAAGTGATATTGTGATATCCCAACATAATCCTGTCCACCATGGAGCAATCTTCAACTTCACCTGCAACTAATAACGCAAGAAGAGGGGCTGAGCAAAGCGGTAACATAGCCAAGCAATGGTTTTCTAGGAATGGTGAAAAAGGTTAGAGGCTAACATGGCAATTTTGGGAGGCTTGAAGAACAAGTGATAGGAAGCGCGGCAAAGCGATAGAACGAAGCAACTAGCACAGCAATGAGAGTAGTGAGATCCAGGTAGCGGTCATCTTGCCTGAAATCCCGCAAGGAAGAAGAACGAGTCCATGAAGACGATGAACGGTCGAAGATGAACCAAGCGTAGTCGAACGAATCCTCACGATCGCAATGAAACAGGAACTATCGAGAAGAAGTACAACCAGAAAGAAGCAAACAACATAGTAAACAACCATCACATAAACATGGCATGATGCACAATCAAGTATGATGCATGTCCGGTTTAATGAGGCATGGCCATGGCAAAGTGCAACAAACAATACTACAAGTTAAGTGGAGCTCAATATGCAACGAGTTGCATATTGACAAAAAACCACATTGCAATTATTTACTTTGATCTCGTTATAAGCTACTCAACAATATTAAATGTTGTTAAACATGGCAAGAGGTGAGGCATAAGTAAACTAACTATTTAGGCAAGTTTAAATGAGTTCGGAACAACAAACAACAACTCTCCGGAAAATCCCCATATGCGTATTTTGGATTTGGTACTGTTCTGCCCCAAACACAATTTTAGTTTTGTTAAACAGCAAAATAAAGTGTAGCAGGTTAATCTATGCATTTTTCTACCCCATTTACATTTAAAGAAAATTAAATTTCGAGCTACGGTTATTTAGTTATGAAATAAAACATTTTAGCATGGCATTTGAGCAAAATTAAACAAACAACATTTTAAACATGTTTAATATGGATGAAAGTAGCATATTATGAAAGTCCATGAAAAACTGAGCAAGTTAACTATATGACATGTTTAAATCCGATGCACGGTTCATGAGTTATTATATGCATGAAGTTGGAGGGTTTTTCTGCAAAACAGGTAAATCACAGGATAATGACTAAATTCGCAGGCAGGAAAAAAATATGAACGGGCCGAAACAGAGGCTGGCCCAACAGTGCACAGGGCAGAGGGGCTCGAGGGGGCTGCTCACCAAAGGCCTCGGGCCAGAGCAGAGGAGAGCTGGGGCTGGGCCGCGGCTTGGAGGGGCGCGGTCATGCGAGCGTTGGGTCAACGCGAGCGCTCGAGTCAGAGCGGCTCGATGCAGAAGAGTCACCGCTCGTCTCCCTCACTCGAACAAAGGGAGGCAGCGCTGGGGACTTGCGGCGGGGCAGGCAGGCGCGGGAAGCTGCCGGTCGGCGAGGTGGCGAGCGGATCCCGGCGGTGCCACGCCGAACAGAGGCCGATGGAGGCGGATCCGGCGACGTCTTGCGGTTGGTGCGGCCATGGCAGCAGAGGGCGAGCTGAAAGAGGCAGCGCATGTTCTCTCTTCAAACGACAGAGAAAGTTTCAGAGAGGGAAAGAAATCGGGGAGGAAACAGGGGAACGGCGGCCTTGACCTCGATGGCGACGCGGGGACTTGACAGGGGGGCCGGTCTGACGAGGAGGCCGGGGTCGGCTCGTTCTGTCCGCAACCAAGGTGATTGGCGGCGACAAACTTGGCGCGCGAGGTGACCTCCGGTGACGCAGTGACTGGATGGTGAGGAAGGGGCGCCGACAGTCCAAGGTTTCAGCGCAGACAGGAGGCTGCAGGAAGGCTTCGTCTTGGAGCTCCATGGGGAACGCCATGGCACTGCAAAGGAGAGAGAAACCAGAGGGGTTTAGATGGGAGGGAGAAGGGAAGAAGAAAGGAGAGACAAGGAAGGAGAGGGCGGCCCTGCTGGTGCTCGTCGGCGTCGGCTCGCTAGCCGGTGCGGCGGGGCGAAGCTCCGGTGGTGGCTGTCCTCGACCAAGGAGGAGGCAGGAGCCAGGGGCGCGTGGGAGGTGGAGCTCGAGGGTGAGGGCGGCGCTCGGGGTTGGCTGCGTGTGCGGGAATCACGGGAGGTGGTCGGAGGCTGCGGTTGGAGGGGGTGGATCTGAGATGGATGGGACAGAGAGGATCGGGCGATGCTCTGGTTGGCGGGTGGCTGAAGGCGACGTGGATCGGGAGGGATCCCGAGAGAACAGTGGCGGCGGCGGACACAGAAGGATGGGACATTGGTCCAAAATTTTAGGGTTGGGGTCTATATATATAGGGAAAGAGTGGAGTTTTTGAGTCATCCGATCACGATCGAACAGCTCCGAGAAAATAGGTTAGGAAGTCCAATAAATAAAACAAAGATATTTTACGGATGTTAGGGGATGAACCGGACCCATCGGTCATGACCGTGCGGTTCGGGTTCGGGGAAGTTTCGGACGAGCAAGCGAGGGGTTCGAGCATTGAGCAAAGAGATTAAGCGGCCAGACAAGATGGACTCGAAAAACCCGGTTGGTCTCGGAACGGTCAGCGAAAGCAAGGGGGACGCGGCCACAACGAGCAGATGCGAGTTTCAAAAACAATGACGGCGACGAGTGCCGATGCAATGCGAATGATGCCATGATGAAATGCAACAAACAAATAAAAACACACGACGATAACGAAAAACATGGAAGGCATCCGGAGTCTCGGTCTCGGGGCGTTACAACACTCCACCACTACAAGAGGATCTCATCCCGAGATCTAGGATGGCGCCGGAGAGAAACTGAAGAGGAAGAGAGGAGGTAAAACTAAGTTGCTTCTTCAACAAAAGAGTGAAACCAAAGAACCTTGAGAGGTTGAACAAATTGAAAGAAAGAGTACAATGGAGAAGAACAAGATTGCAAACACTCCGTTAGCAAAGAGAAACAAGGAATATTACAAGAACCTTGTAGGTTGAAAGACATAAGAAAAGGGTTACAATGGACAAGAAGTACATGCAATCACTCCGGTTGAAACGAAATGTACAAGGAATGATAAGAACAATTACGACAACACTCCGGTTGGAAATGGAAGGAATAGAATATGAACTTGGCAAAATGAAAGCACTTGGATGAGACTCCGGTTAAAAGAGGAATGATAGCCACAACGCTCTAGTTAAATGGATAAGCAATAAAAAGAACATGATATTTACAAAATGAGAAGATGGGTTGAAGAGAGCAATATCACAATGCCTCCAGAAGAAATGAATAGAAGCTAGATCGTCGAAATAAGAGAACGGAGAAGGAAATGACAACTTCAGCCACAAATGAGCTTGGAAAGCACCCTTCAAGAAGGTTATAACAGAGTTGTTGGAAGATCAATATGAAAGGATATGATCCTCGTGGGCTTATGGAAACATCGCAAAACTTGAGGTGAAAATCTGCCACTAACAAAAATAATTTCTTTCTTGAGATCAACGAAGAGATGAAAACTTCTTCCACCAAGAGGATAAAGAGCAAGCTCGGGTCATGCGTAATCACCACAAATAGCAACATTCCTTAGGGAAGGCTTTAGGTGAAATATAACCCAATATAACTCCAACAAAAGATTGATTGGTTGAAAAGATCTCTTGAACGAACAGAAAATGATGGATTTAAATATGTCAGTCTTGAAAACTTGTGAATCATGAAACACGAAGGAAAATTATCAAGAATGGCATAACACCGCCTCAAAAGATAAGGTAGGAAGAATTGCACTTTGGATGCAAGATGAAGAATGCTTGAACTCCTCAAAACAAAACATGTGTTGGCCACCATGTTTAGTTTAGAGTATAGCTTGGCGGGTCATACTTCGAGAGAAACCTTGAAGAAAAATTGGAGATTGAAGAGAATCCTTGATGAACCACCATGTAGAGCCTCAATGAAGAACTCCGGTAATAAAAGGATGATAAAATAAGGAGAAGTTGAAAACACAAGGTGAAGCCTTGCAATGATTTAGATGGAGCTTCGGGATGATAATGCAGAAAACTTGGAACTCCGGAAAAGAAAAGATGAAGCATCTCGAACCGAGAATGTGATATGATGACAACCTCCGGAAAGAAAGATGAATCACTTGTAATCAAGAATTTATTCATCATGAATAATCTCCATAAAAATAATTGAGTCACCTCGAGGAAATAAGAATAAGATTTATTGTATGCTTATCCTTCATCAAATTTAATTGATGACAAGCAACAGAGTTGGCATACTACTTATTTCCATTGAAAAAGGATTAAGAGAGATATAGCGTAAACTTGAGAAGGTATTGATGGAACGATCGGTGTGATTTGGAAACAACGAATATTTGATACGGTAGCAAAGGAAGAGGAGTCTTGAACGAACCACCATAAGAATTGAAAATGAAAGTAGCAAAGGCACAATTCACCGGGAAGAATTGGAAAACGAATGAAGATACTTGAGGGGATTTAGATACATGAGAACGAAGAGATCATGAACTGATTAGAGGATATTTGATCGATGCACCGGTAAGATTTGGAGAACGATAGCTACACGCTGAGAATGAAGAATTATGACATGATGGCCTTCGGAGGAAAGAAATGGAAACAACTCATGAAATGCACCGAATGGTAAGAAAAGAATTGTCACAATCAAGAATCCTGAATGTTCAAGAGAATGGACCAAGATTTAGGAAAAAATCTTCGTCAGTCTTTAAATGTTGAGAACGATGATGAGAACCACCAAAATTGTTGAGGCACTCCGGAATGAAGAGTAGAAAGTTTGAACCAACGATCAAAAGAATTTGGAAGCGATCTTGAAGAAGACATCTGATCGATGAAATTCATTCTTACGTCAAACTTAGAAAAGAATTTGGGAATGGCTCCGGGAAAATTAGAAGAGTCAGGCAAGATCCTGGGAAAAGACCTGTGGGTTAGGGCCCACTCGAAAGAACCATCATTGAAGGATTGCTTGAAATAGAGATTGCACCGGTAGAATTAAATAGCTTGAATGAGAGAAAAAACCTCGAAGTACTCGAACGGATTAAGAATGGAAACATGATTCTTCTGAGATATCTTCAGCACTCCAGAACAAATGAATAGGAAGAAGTGAATGATTAAGAGGTGCATCGGCATGAGAAAGCATTAGAAACGAGGAAAGGAATATGATGAATATCGAAAGCTTGAATTGGATCCACCGGAGAAGAAACAACAATGAAGGATGATGAACTTGAAACTGTTGAGCTTCTTCATGGGAAATCACCAGATAAGAACATTGAAAGAAAAGACTGAAGAGACTTCTCACAAATAAAAGGATACATGATTAAGAAATATGAGTCCTTGAAGAAAAAGGGTGGGAGGGGGGAAAACAAAGGCAACTTGGGGACGGATGAAACGGATACCGTTGAGGAAAACTTAGAATTGATCTTACAAATGTTGAAATGATCGGATCCACTTGAAGAGAAGCACACCGGTTGGAAAGAATTGACATGACAATCTCGATGATCAAAAGGATTAGTACTCCCATAGAAATATGAGAACACCGCTTGAAAGGTATGGAATCAACACTTGACATTGAAGCAACTCAAATACCACAACTCAAAACAAAACAAAGGATTGGCTTGCAGAAATAAGCCGGAACAAATACATATGATAGAGATTTACCCAATCCCATATCAGGCATCTGTCGGAAAGATATTCTAGGAGCTACTGGAATTCCCACCTATAAACTCCTAAAACTTTCTGGTTATGCAATCTGGTGTTGGGGATACAGGGGAAGCAATATATCTCACCCAAACTAACAATCCCTACATCCAGCTGTATCCATCCGTCAACACATAACCAAGAAAACTCCGGAAATCGTGTACCTCAACCTTCGAAAAGCATCCGTTATACGAGCTATGGCAATACTCCCGAACTCCCCAGTACTGGGTGGCGTCGAGGTTATCTCACCAACAACTGCATAAAAGAGATTTTTTTATGTCGGCAAAACTCAGGTATTCCAGATCTGCAACGATAAAATTGTGACGACAACACCTCGGAGCTCAACTCCCCGGGACACTGACACAACCCCTAAATGTTAGGAGGCACCAAGAACAATGTTCTCGTCACAAGAATATTGGAACGATCCCAAGATACCCGCGTGATCCTAAAAATTTTTAGTGAAATATAGAGGAGAGGAAAGACAAAACATCTACGTCGAGAGTCCTCACCAGAGCAACGAAGGGGGCTGAGGAGCAAAAAGAATCCTACTCTCCGATATATATAATCCTAAGACTCAAAATAGTTTTCTTCTAGACTCAACAACGGCCAACAAACAAGGGGGCTCCTATGGTCGGTCGAGGCTCTAATACCAACTTGTCACGCCCAATATGCGACACTATCCTAAAGAGACTCGAAGGTCCCATCAAGGATAGAACCGCATATTGATACGCTTTTGCAAGGTGGATATCATTACATCAACTTTACATAATAAATGGGGATACATACAAGGCATACAAATGCCGCAAGAATACATCAACACAACATATAGAAGATCACCATCCGACTACAGATGAAACACAAACAGAAACTCAAACGACATCCACCCTGCTAGCCCAGGCTGCCGACCTGGAACATATCCCCTGATCGAAGAAGAAGCAGAAGAAGAACTCCAAAACAAGTAAGCATCGCTCTCGCGTCATGATCATCACATAACCTGTACCTGCAACTGTTGTTGTAGTAATCTATGAGCCACGAGGACTCAGCAATCCCATTACCATGGGTATCAAGACTAGCAAAGCTTAATGGGTAAGGAAAGGGTAAAGTGGTGAGGTTGCAGCAGCGACTAAGCATGATATGGTGGCTAACATACGCAAATAAGAGCGAGAAGAGAGCAAATGGAACGGTCGTGAAGCTAGCAATGATCAAGAGGTGATCCTGAACTCCTACTTACGCCAAACATAACCCAAAACCGTGTTCACTTTCCGGACTCCGTCGAGAAGAGACCATCACGGCTACACACACGGTTGATGCGTTTTAATTCGGATCTGGTGTCAAGTTATCTACAACCGGACATTAACAAATTCCCATCTGCCACATAACCGCGGGCACGGCTTTCGAAAGATATTACCCTGCAGGGGTGTCCAAACTTAGCCCATGATAAGCTCTCGCGATCAACGAAGGATATTCCTTCTCCCAGGAAGACCCGATCAGTGTCGGAATCCTGGTTACAAGACATTTCGACAATGGTAACACAAGACCAGCAAAGCCGCCTGATGTGTCGACAATCCCGATAGGAGTCGCACGTATCTCGTTCTCAGGACACACCGGATAAGCGAAGCGTACAGGTACCGACGTAACCCAAGTTGCCAAGGGATGGTCCCACAAGGTGCTCTAGTTTGGACCAACACTTAGACAAGCATTGGCCCGGGGGGCTAAAATAAAGATGACCCTCGGGCTCCGGAAACCCAAGGGAAAAAGGGCTAGGTGAGGCAAATGGTAAAACCAAGGTTGGGCCTTGCTGGAGGAGTTTTTTTCAAAGCGAACTGTCAAGGGGGTCCCATAAATCACCCAACCGCGTTAGGGACGCAAAATCCAGGAACATAATACCGATATGATGGAAACTAGGGCGGCAAGAGTGGAACAAAACACCAGGCATAAGGCCGAGCCTTCCACCCTTTACCAAGTATATAAATGCATTAATTAAATAAGAGATATTGTGATATCCCAACATAATCCTGTCCACCATGGAGCAACCTTCAACTTCACCTGCAACTAACAATGCAAGAAGAGGGGCTGAGCAAAGCGGTAACATAGCCAAGCAATGGTTTGCTAGGAATGGTGAAAAAGGTTAGAGGCTGACATGGCAATTTTGGGAGGCTTGAAGAACAAGTGATAGGAAACGCAGCAAAGCGATAGAACGAAGCAACTAGCATAGCAATGAGAGTAGTGAGATCCAGGGTAGCGGTCATCTTGCCTGAAATCCTGCAAGGAAGAAGAACGAGTCCATGAAGACAACGAACGGTCGAAGACGAACCAAGCGTAGTCGAACGAATCCTCACGATCGCAACAAAACAAGAACTATCGAGAAGAAGTACAACCGGAATGTCACGCCCAATATGCGACCCTATCCAAAAGGAACTCGAAGGTCCCACTAAGGATAGACCCGCATATTGGAACGCTTTTGCAAGGTGGATATCATTACATCAACAATTACATAATAGTAGGGATACATACAAGAGGCATACAATGCCACATGAATACAACATTACACATACAAGAACAACATCCGACTACGGATGAATCATAAACAGAAACTCAAACAATATCCACCCTGCTAGCCCAGGCTGCCGACCTGGAACCTATCCCCTGATCGAAGAAGAAGCAGAAGAAGAACTCCAAACAAGCAAACATCGCTCTCGCGTCATGATCATCGCATAACATGTACCTGCAACTGTTGTTGTAGTAATCTGTGAGCCACGAGGACTCAGCAATCCCATTACCATGGGTATCAAGACTAGCAAAGCTTAATGGGAAAGGAAGGGGTAAAGTGGTGAGGTTGCAGCAGCGACTAAGCATATATGGTGACTAACATACGCAAATGAGAGCGAGAAGAGAAACAAAGGAACGGTCGTCAACTAGCAATGATCAAGAGGTGATCCTGAACTCCTACTTACGGCAAACATAGCCCAGAAACCGTGTTCACTTCCCGGACTCCGCCGAGAAGAGACCATCACGGCTACACACGCGGTTGATGCGTTTTAATTCGGATCTGGTGTCAAGTTATCTACAACCGGACATTAACAAATTCCCATCTGCCACATAACCGCGGGCACGGCTCTCGAAAGTTTATACCCTGCAGGGGTGTCCCAACTTAGCCCATGACAAGCTCTCGCGATCAACGAAGGAATAGACCTTCTCCCAGGAAGACCCGATCAGTCTCGGAATCTCGGTTTACAAGACATTTCGACAATGGTAAAACAAGACCAGCAAAGCCGCCCGATGCGCTGACAATCCCGATAGGAGCTGCACATATCTCGTTCTCAGGGCAACACCGGATGAGCACTCCGTACAACTAAAACCAGACCTCAAGTTTCCTTGAGGGGGCGCTGCAAAGGACTCTAGTTCGGACCAGCACTTAGACAAGCACTGGCCCGGGGGGGCTAAAATAAAGATGACCCTTGGGTTGGCCGACCCAAGGGAAGGGGATAGGTGGTGGTGAGGCAAATGGTAAAACCAATGTTGGGCCTTGCTGGACAAGTTTTATTCAAAGCGAACTGTCAGGGGGGTCCCATAAATCACCCGACCCCGTTAGGAACGCAAAATCCGGGAACATAACACCGGTATGACGGAAACTAGGGCGGCAAGAGTGGAACAAAACACCAGGCATAAGGCCGAGCCTTCCACCCTTTACCAAATATATAGATGCATTAATAATATAAGAGATATTGTGATATCCCAACATAAACCCTGTCCACCATGGAGAAATCTTCAACTTCACCTGCAGCTAGCAACGCTATAAGAGGGGCTGAGCAAAGCGGTAACATAGCCAAACAACGGTTTGCATAGGAAAGGTGTCAAAGGTTAGAGGTTCATGGCAATATGGGATGGCTTGATAAACAGGTAATAGGTAGCGCAGCATAGCGATAGAACGAAGCAACTAGCATAGCAATGATAGTAGTGAGATCCAGGGTAGCGGTCATCTTGCCTGAAATCCCGCAAGGAAGAAGAACGAGTCCATGAAGAAGACGAACGGATGAAGCCGAACCAACCGTAGACGAACGAATCCTCACGATCGCAACGAAACAGGAACTAACAAGAAGAAGCACACAACATAGGTAAACACACCACACATGAACAAGGCATGATGCACAACAAGCATGATGCATGACCAAGCTACATGAAGCTACTCATGGCAAGAGATGATGCAAACAAGAACAACACATCAAGGCAAGTTTAAATGAGGCCGGGAACAACATATAACAATTCCGGTAAGTCCTCATATGCAAATTTCGAAATTGGTCCAGATCTGAATAAACATTAAGTTGAAGTTGTTAAACAGCAAGTTAAGATGCACCAAGATGATCTACACGAAATTCTAGTCAAGTTACATATAAAGTTCATTAGATTTGGAGCTACGGCCTAGAAGATATGAGCAAAACAAGTTAAGCATGGCATCGATGCAAAATGCATACAAACATCAAGCAAACACCTCAAAACAAGGATGCAACATGATAATGTGGCACTACATGCAAAATCAAGCAAGTTTCATATAGAGCACACTCAAAACGGAGCAACGGTGCAACACATACACTCTATACAAGTCATAGGAACAATCTGTCCATAACAGCAACTAGGCATCTTGCAAGCATCAAAACAATAAGCTACAGCACCCCAACATAATAACAAAAGGCATGGGCATGAAGTACAGGTAAAGCATAACAAAACATGAACACTGAGCTATCTCCAGAAATCAATGGATCATGCTCAAAAAGACATGGAGATATTGCAAATAATAACAGTTTCAGACTTTAGCAGAAATAACATCAGGTTGCAATGTTTAGAGCTATCAAACAACATGTTACAGGAAGCTATCATGTCAAACAAAGGCATGGCATGAATCTACTAAAAGCATAGATCAAAAGTCCCTTACTGACCATGAGCCAAAAAGGCATAGAAAATATGATGGCACCCATGTAAACATGGCAAGTTATATTACAGATTCAAACATGGCAGAAACAACAATAAGTAGGCATGTTCGTGAGCTTGAACCACTCACCACAGAGCAATACATGGCATGACAAGGCAACCAACAGTAAGAAGGCATGTTTGTGAAGCTAAGCATGGCAATAGCAAGGTCATAGGATTCATGGATCACTAGGAAAACACATGGAAACAAACTGAAACTTAATGTTAACAGGCTGATAGCAACATTATCAAGAAACTTTGGAGCAAGATTACAACAAGCTACAGCAACCTATAAATGCAACCAGGGGCATGGATGGATAGAGCATGACATGTAGATCAAAACATGTTTATAGAGCATCTCCAGATTATGCATAGAATGATTAGTAGCAACATGTTAACATGGCATCACAAAATTACAAAATCTGTCTAGCAAAACAGCAACAGCAAGTACCCTCCTTAACAAGCTCGATTCACTCACCACAAGTCATTGCATGACAAGATAAGCATAGCATCATCAAGAAGACATGTTTGTGAAACAAACCAAGGCAAGAACAAGTCCATAGCATGCAAGGATCAAATATAGCAACCTTGGCTAAATTGAATAACAAGTAAACAATCTGCCAGGAAACATTTTGAAGCAAAAGTAGAGCACTCAAATGACATGCTAGACTACTCCATAATTGCAAACAAAGGCATCAATGGATAGACAATAACCATATGTTCAAAACACCCTTACTGAAGTATCTCAAAATATGCATGGATCTCTCTGTAGCATCAAGTTTACATGGCATCAAAATAACAGCAGAACAGGGACTAAAATCAGCAATATCATGAAGCCTAGTTTGCATGCTTGTGCTAGTCACCACATTGATCACAAAAATACATGGCATACACCCCTGGAAAGATGGCATAGCATAAATCAAAACACATGTAGAGCTCATTCTCATAGGATGCACACATCAATCATGGCAAAAATGACAAATGAGCAAGTTATAACAGTTTCAGCAGATTAACATCAACATGCACTCTACCAACAGCATTTTGGGCATCAACATGAGCTCAAATGGAAATGATGCAATGAAATGAAATGATGTACTCGTCGAGGCTAACAATTTGACATATTACACGCACAAAACGTAGCTACGGATACAGAGATACATCATGATGAACATGGTATGATTATAACTGTAGATTCGGGGACTTAGTCATATTTTTGAAAAAAAAAACAGGACGAGTGGGTGATAGATAAGCTGCGCCTGGGGCGAGGGTTTGGCGGGCTCACCATGGGCCTGGCCCAAGAAGGTGGAGGAGGCGGCCTCGCAGGCCGGCTGGAGCTGGGCCGGGGCGCTGGGCCCTAGGGAGGTCGGGCCCATGAGGGGGGCGCTGAGGCGCATCGTCCCCATCCCCAGCCCGAGCGGGAACAGGGGCGGCGGCGGCTGTTGCCGGCTCCACGAGGAGCGGGCCGGCGACCAAAGGGCCGGCAGGCGACGGAGATGGACGGATCCGGGCGCTCCTGCCCGGATCCGGCCGGAGGCGGGGCCGGACGGCGAGCTAGGCGGCGGCGCGGCGAAGGGAGAGGCGCGGCGCT
>NC_041381.1:409506401-409573083 GCF_002162155.2 Triticum dicoccoides | reverse complement strand
GCGGGGGCGGCGCGGGGAGCCACATGGCGCGACGCGATTCGCCGGGGGCGCGGCGGCGGACGCGTCTGGCTCCGTCCGGACGTGTCCGGCGGCGCGGAGAGGAGCGGGGCTAGGGTTAGGGTGGAAATGATCCGCGAATTTCGGGGGAGGGGCTATATTTATAGGTAGAGGGAGCTAGGAGAGTCCAAATGAGGAGCGGTTTTAGGCCACGCGATCGTGATCGAACGACCGAGAGCATGGAGGGGAGTTAGATGGGTTTTGGGCCACTTTGGAAGGGGTGTTGGGCTGCAAACAAAAGAGGCTTTTATGGTTACCCGGTTAACCATTGGAGTACCAAACGATCGCCAAATGGCATGAAACTTGACAGGCGGTCTACCGGTGGTATACCAAGGCCGCTTGGCAAACCTCGGGCCATTCGGAGAAAGTTTAATACCCGCTCACAACAGAAGACAAAAGGGGAACTCCGGATGACATAGGAGCGCCGGATTGCAAAACGGACAACGGGGAAAATGCTCGGATGCATGAGACGAACACGTATGCAAAATGAGATGCACATGATGACATGATATGAAATGCAGATGATGACATGGCAAAGTGCAACACGCAAGCACATGACATGGCAACGACGGCGAATAACTGGCAGACACCTGGCGCATGGAATCTGGGGCGTTACACGGAAAGAAGCAAACAACATAGTAAACAACCATCACATAAACATGGCATGATGCACAATCAAGTATGATGCATGTCCAGTTTAATGAGGCATGGCATGGCAAAGTGCATACTACAAGTTAAGTGGAGCTCAATATGCAACGAGTTGCATATTGACAAAACACCACATTGCAATTATTTAGTTTTATCTCGTTATAAGCTACTCAACAATATTAAATGTTGTTAAACATGGAAAGAGGTGAGGCATAAGTAAACTAACTATTTAGGCAAGTTTAAATGAGGTCGGAACAACAAACAACAACTCTCCGGAAAATCCCCATATGCGTATTTTGGATTTGTTTCTGTTCTGCCGTAAACACAATTTTAGTTTTGTTAAACAGCAAAATGAAGTGTAGCAGGTTAATCTATGCATTTTTCTACCCCATTTACATTTAAAGAAAATTAAATTTCGAGCTACGGTTATTTAGTTATGAATTTTACTATGGCATTTGAGCAAAATTAAACAAACAGCATTTTAAACATCTTTAATATGGATGAAAGTAGCATATTATGAAAGTGCATGAAAAACTGAGCAAGTTAACTATATGACATGTTTAAATCCGATGCACGATTCATGAGTTATTATATGCATGAAGTTGGAGGGTTTTTCTGCAAAACAGGTAAATCATAGGATAATGACTAAATTCGCAGGCAGGAAAAAAATATGAACGCGCCGAAACAGAGGCTGGCCGAACAGTGCACAGGGCAGAGGGGCTCGAGGGGGCTTCTCACCAAAGGCCTCAGGCCATAGCAGAGGAGAGCTGGGGCTGGGCCGCAGCTTGGAGGGGCGCGGTCATGCGAGCGCTCGAGTCAGAGCGGCTCGATAAAGAAGAGTCGCCGCTCGTCTCCCTTGCTCGAACAGAGGGAGGCAGCGCTGGGGACTTGCGGCGGGGCCGGCAGGCGCAGGAAGCTGCCGGTCGGCGAGGTGGCGAGCGGATCCCGGCGGTGCCGCGCCGAACAGAGGCCGATGGAGGCGGATCCGGCGACAGCTTGTGGTTGGTGCGGCCATGGCAGCAGAGGGCGAGCTGAAAGAGGCAGCGCATGTTCTCTGTTCAAACGACAGAGAAAGTTTCAGAGAGGGAAAGAAATCAGGGAGGAAACAGGGGAACGGTGGCCTTGACCTCGATGGCGACACGGGGACTTGACAGAGGTCTTCACCTCGGGGGGGCCTTGACCTCAGGGGGGCCGGTCTGAGGAGGAGGCCGGGGTCGGCTCGTTCTGGCCGCAACCGAGGTGATTGGCGGCGACAAACTTGGCGTGCGAGGCGACCTCCGGTGACGCGGTGACTGGATGGCGAGGAAGGGGCGCCGACAGTCCAATGATTCAGCGCAGATAGGAGGCTGCAGGAAGGCTTCGTCTTGGAGCTCCACGGGAGACGCCATGGCGCTGCAAAGGAGAGAGAAACCAGAGGGGTTTAGATGGGAGGGAGAAGGGGAGAAGAAAGGAGAGACAGGGAAGGAGAGGGCGGCCCTGCTGGTGCTCGTCAGCGTCGGCTCGCTAGCCGGTGCGGCGGGGTGAAGCTCCGGTGGTGGCTGTCCTCGGCCAGGGAGGAGGCAGGAGCCAGGGGCGCGTGGGAGGTGGAGCTCGAGGGTGAGGGCGGCGCTCGGGGTTGGCTGCGTGTGCGGGAATCACGGGAGGTGGTCGGAGGCTGTGGTTGGAGGGGGTGGATCTGAGATGGATGGGACAGAGAGGATTGGGCGATGCTCTGGTTGGCGAGTGGCTGAAGACGACGTGGATCGGGAGGGATCCCGAGAGAACAGTGGCGGCGGCGGACACAGAAGGATGGGACATTGGTCCAAAATTTTAGGGTTGGGGTCTATATATATAAGGAAAGAGGGGAGTTTTTGAGTCATCCGATCACGATCGAACGGCTCCGGGAAAATAGGTTAGGAAGTCCAATAAATAAAACAAAGATATTTTACGGATGTTAGGGGATGATCCGGACCCATCGGTCATGACCGTGCGGTTCGGGTTCGGGGAAGTTTCGGACGAGCAAGCGAGGGGTTCGAGCATTGAGCAAAGAGATTAAGCGGCCAGACAAGAGGAACTCAAAAAATCCGGTTGGTCTCGGAACGGTCAATGAAAGCAAGGGGGACGCGGCCACAACGAGCAGATGCGAGTTTTAAAAACAATGACGGCGACGAGTGTCGATGCAATGCGAATGATGCCACGATGAAATGCAACAAACAAATAAAAACACACGACGATAACGAAAAACATGGAAGGCATCCGGAGCGTCGGTCTCGGGGCGTTACATGCAGTGCGGTATTTTGTCTGAAGCAATGCGTTCTTCTGTTCGATGCAGTAAATACGACGATTTTGGTCTCGCGAAGAACAGAGTGTCCGCTTTTCGGTAAAATCGAAACTGCTCTTAAACCGTAAGGAATTAGAGAGAGTGTTCTACATGAAAAAGTTGCGTCTCGTCGGTATATTTCCAACGACGTATGATTTGAATTATTCCGACCAGCCGTTCGTAAAAATTTCGCGAAAAAACAGCCGCTGCCTCTCAAAGTCAGCCGCACGATTTGCAAAATTAACTTAAAACCGTAAGGAATATCAAAACCATTTCAACATATGAAAGTTGCACCTTGTCCGTAGCTTTCCAATGGCGTATCATATGTCTCGTTCCGACAAACGGTTAGAAAACTGGAGGAAAACAGTACCGAAAATTTTAAAAATTTTGAAAAACAGAGTTCCGCGATTTAGTAAATTTGAAACTGCTCTTAAACCGTAAAGAATTAGAGAAAAAATTATATATGAAAAAGATGCGCCTCGACGATATCTATCCAACGGCATATCGTTTGCTTCATTCCGGCGAGCGGTTTGGAACAAATCACCAAAAAACGCTCGCTGCCACTCATCATGGGACACGCCAATTTCAAAACTGCTCTTAAACCGTGTGAAATCTCGAAAAGTGTTCAACATGTAGAAGTTGCGCTCCATAGCTTTTCAACGGTATATTACACGCCTCATTCCGATAAACGGTTAAAAAATTAGAGCGAAAACAGTACCGAAAAAATAACGCGTGCAGTTTTTTCGACGAAGTGTGCTGCAGAATGCTAGCAGAATAACTATTTTGCACACCACTTCCGCACTGCGCGCTGAACGTAAGTGCACGTCATTCTTTGAACCAAGTGTGCTGCAGTACTCACACGAGTGAACTTCTTGTCGGAAAAAAACTGCACGCGTTATTTTTTTGGTACTGTTTTTGCTCTAATTTTTTAACCGTTTATCGGAATGAGGCGTGTAATATACCGTTGAAAAGCTATGGATTAGGCGCAACTTCGACATGTTGAACAATTTTCGAGATTCTACATGGTTTAAGAGCAGTTTTAAAAATGGTGCGGCGGATGACGAGTGGCAGCGAGCGTTTTTCGCGTTTTTTTCTAAACCGCTTGTCGGAATAAAGCAAATGATACGCCGTTGGATAGATATCATCGAGGCGCATCTTTTTCATATATAAATATTTCTCTAATTCGTTACGGTTTAAGAGCAGTTTCAAATTTACTAAATCGCGGAATTCTATTTTTCAAGTTTTTTAAAATTTTCGGTACTGTTTTCACTCCAGTTTTTGAACCGTTTGTCGAAATGAGGCGTGTGATACGCCGTTGGAAACCTACGAACGAGGCGCAACTTTCATATGTTGAAATATTTTTGAGATTCCTTACGGTTTTAAGTTAATTTTAAAAATCGTGCGACGGACGACGAGTGGCAGCGGCCGTTTTTCGTGAAATTTTTGCAAACCGCTGATCCGAATGATTCAAACTATACGCCGTTGGAAAGATATCGACGAGACGCAACTTTTTCATGTAGAACACTCTCTCTAATTCATTATGGTTTAAGAGCAGTTTCCAAATTACCAAAATACGAACACTCTGTTTTTCGCGACACCAAAATCGACGAGTTGCACTGCATCGGACATAAAACTGCACTGCTTCAGTCTGAATATCGCACTGCATTTGCTTGACTTTTTAAATGCATTTTTATTTTAAAATGTGTGTACTGAAAAAGTTCTTCGTGGTGGACTTTTTTGTAGACCAAAGTGCACTGCATTTTTGCACGTTTTTAAATGCACTTTGTTTGAAATGGGCTGTACCGAAGATTCATTCGTAGTGGACTTTTTTCAAGACCAAAGTGCCCCGCATTTGCATGATTTCTTAAATATATTTCTTTTAAAATGTGTGCCCTAAAAAGCCCTTCGTGGTGGACATTTTTGTAGACCAAAGTGCACTGCATTTTGGCATGTTTTTAAATGCACTTTGTTTTAAAATGTGTGTAGTGAAAAGTCCTTCGTGGTGGACTTTTTTGTAGACCAAAGTGCACTGCAGTTTTTGCATGTTTCTAAATGCATTTTGTTTTGAAGTGTGTACTGAAAAGTCCTTCGTGATGGACTTTTTTGTAGACCAAAGTGCAGTGCAGTGTTGCATGTTTTTAAATGCATTTTGTTTGAAATCTGAAGAGTCCTTTGTAGTGGAAATTTTTCAAGACCAAAGTGCACCGCATTTGCATGATTTTTTAAATATATTTTCTTTTAAAATGTGTGCACTGAGAAGTCCTTCGTGGTGGACATTTTTTGTAGACCAAAGTGCAATGCATTTCTTCATGTTTTTAAATGCATTTTGTTTTAAATGTGTGTAGTGAAAAGTCCTTCGTGGTGGACATTTTTACAAGACAAAAGCGTACTGCATTTTTGCATGTTTTTAAATGCATTTTTGTTCTAAATGGTGTACAATTCCTCCAAAAATAATAAAAAGTGAACTCCTCTGTACATTTTTTTACAAAGCGAACTCCTTTTTTTTGCAAAGTGCACCGCAAAGGTTTTCTTAATGAGCTGCGATTTTAACAAATTATACACCATGTCCTTACAAATTTGCAAAAAAAAATCCTCCAAAAATAATAAAAAGTGAACTCCTCTATACATTTTTTTTTACAAGTGAACGCCTTTGTTTTTGCAAAGTGCACCGCAAATGTTTTCTTAGTGAGCTGCATCGATTTTAACAAATTATACACCATGTCCTTACAGATTTGCAAAAAAAATCCTCCAAAAATAATAAAAAGTGAACACCTCTATACATTATTTTACATAGTGAACTCCTTTGTTTTGCAAAGTGCACCACAAAGGTTTTTTTAATGAGCTGCATCGATTTTAACAATTTATACACCATGTCCTTACAAATTTGCAAAAACAAATCCCTCCAAATAAAAATAAAAAGTGAACTCCTCTATACCATTTTTTTACAAAGTGAACTCCTTTGTTTTGCAAAGTGCACCGCAAAGGTTTTCTTAGTGAGTTGCATCGATTTTAACAAATTATACGCCATGTCCTTACAAATTCACAAAAAACAATTCCTCCAAAAATAATAAAAAGTGAACTCCTCTATACAATTTTTTACATAGTGAACTCCTTTGTTTTTGCAAAGTTTTTTTACATAGTGAACTCCTTTGTTTTGCAAAGTTTTTTTACATAGTGAACTCCTTTTTGTTTTGCAAAGTGCACCGACAAGGTTTTCTGTGTGAAGGGCATCGTTTTTTAACAGATTATGAACTAGTCCATGCAATATTGCAAAAACAACTCCTCCAAAAACAATAAAACGTGAACTCCTTGGTACAAATTTTTTCACAAAGTGATCCACATAGACAAAGGAAACCTGCACGGCACAAGTGACAAACTACACAATACTTCAAGAAAAAAGAGACAAACTAGACTTGAGCATCCCCGGTCAACTATGCTCTACACTGCATATCTAAACAGAGAAATTTTTATGAGCTGCACTGGGGGAGCACCAATCGAGTTACACGACCTCCAACTTCTGAACCGAACTCCAGCTTCGACCAGTGCATGCAGGATGATCGGCTCGGAGTGGGCAGAACATGCAAGATGCAAGATGCATCAACTGCTGCAAAATGCGGCAGTGATTTCCATACCTCAGTTGATCTGCATCAGCACCCGTTCAAGATTGAATCAGAGTGAAAGAAGCGGCATTCTCCAACTCACTGTTCAATTTCAGGACAGTTATCCAAAAGGGACAGAATAAATAGGAATCAAAACTATATTTTGGAAGCGAGTCGAAACAAAAACCCACACAATTCCTGGATGGTAGAACACTCAGCAGCACGTCGGGGCTGTTTGGAGCAGGAGATGATTGCTCCTGGGCAGGAGATGATTAGCCCTGTACCGTACGGCCAAGTCTCTCCTGCGTATATCCGTCTGCCTGTCTTTGTGCAGTTTACAAGAGTAAGTCTGTCAACAAAATAAAAATACATCGCACGCTTACTTACAAAAAACGCACCAAAAAACTGGGGGTGGGGGTGGGTGGTCTTGCCCTTTTCTGAAGATCCAAGTAAACATATATGCAGTGGAGGTGAGGTAGTGCTGGGTGATGTCGTTGTACTTTGTAACAATACTGTAAAATCACCAAGTACTCATCGCAAAGAAATAAAAAATAAAAATCACCAAGTACTGACGGAAAACCATAAATAGATTTCTCTGTCACACACCTCATAGAGTAAACACGTATGTGCGCGAGGGAATCACGCATCCTTATAGAGCCATTAACTAATATGTAATCAGCATTGCTGCATGTGTTTTATGAATGCATTATCGTCAGAGAGAGTACAAAAACATGCAACTTGGTATGATGGTATATATGAGTCACACGCACTTACCTGACGAAATGCAACGCCTGCATGCACTCCGAGCCGATCATCCTGAACCGACCTCCAGTTGTTCTTCGTACGAGTTGCACCCCCACCGGCAGTAATACACGCCCATTTATATAGTAGAAGCTTTCAACGCCGTGGGCAGAACTGCAGCCCCCCGTTGGTCGAGCTGCACTTCCCCACTACCAGTACTGCACGCCCATGTGCAGAGTTAGAATCCTTCGACAGCATGGGCAGAACTGCAGGTCCCCGCTGGTCGAGCTGCACTTCGCCGTGGGCAGAACTGCACTTCGCCGACGGACCTCTTCGCGCCCCTCTCCTCCTGCAAAATTAAAAGCTTCTAAACTGCATGTAGCGGACCAGCACGAACTGAACGAGGATCTCGCTGCCGATGCAAGACGAAGGAGACAAGGAGGAGAGAGTAAACTCCGGGTAGGGGATGACGGAGTGGTGGTGGCGCCACTGAACAGAGATAAAGCCAGAGGGGTGGGGGCGGCTGGAGGCGTCGGAGTCGAGCAGCTATCTGGATCCGGTGGTGGGGAGACGCGGGATCCACGGCGGTGAGGAGTGTTGATGCAGTGTGGCTCGCGTGGTGAATGCACTGCGGCTCGCCTGGTGATGCAGTGCGGGAGGGGATGAGCATGTCTCATGGATGAAGCCACGTTTGGTACCGAACTGCATGCTGGCGCCGTGTTTGTGGCTACCGCTCGACGGCGGACTGCAGCAGCGCCGTCAGGCTTGGTCAGGGGCGGGGGCGCTGGACGGTGTCGCGCGGCGGAACCGAGGCTATGGGGGCTGGGCCTCCTAGGGCGGGGCCGAGGCCATGGACAGGGTCGAGCGGCGTCGCCCGGCGGGGCAGAGGCTGTTGACGCCGGCGAGTGCGTGGCGGGGCCGTGGCCATGGCTGGAGTGGGGCGGGGTCGGGGCCGTCGCCTGGGCGGTGCTGCGGGTCGGAGGCGCACGGGGGAGATGCGGGCAGCACGGCAGGGGGGAAGCCGGTGGCCGGGAGGAGTAGGAGGCGGGGCGGCGCCGGCCGGGAAGAGTAGGAGGCGAGGCGGCGCCGGCCGGGAGGAGGAGGAGGCGGGGCGGCGCCGGCCGGGAGGAGGAGGACGCGGGGCGGCGCCTGCCGGGAGGAGTAGGAGGCGGGGCGGCACCGGCCGAGAGGAGTAGGAGGCGGGGCGGCGCCGGCTGAGAGGAGGAAGAGGCGGGGCGGCGCGGGCAGGATTTGGGTCGTGCGGGATGGGAGGTGGAGGTGGAGTGAGTGGGTGGGTGGGCGGTGGCTTTTTTTGGTTGCTCCGGTTTGACGGAGTGTTAGCAGAATAAGCGGGTTTGATGTGCAGAATAAGGTCTTAAGGGGTGTTATCATAATAGGGCCTGGGCGCCGCAGAATAACTGTGTCTATCATAGCTTGCCACAGAACTAGTTAAGGCTTGCTAAATATTTAACGGTTTAAAAGTAAGTAAAAAATATGAAATAAATAGGGGAGCCTCACTTTAATATAATAAGATGATTCAACGGTGTGATTGTAAAAATATGCATTTATGTGTTCTCAGCGAAAAAGACAAGCATTTCAGCTCACTACAGGATCAGTATATATTGAAACATTTGTTCTTTTTATCCAGGACACATACAGTCATATTTCTTCAATCCCTCCATTGGATCATGTTATATTATAGGTGTGTTGGTTCAGTATTTTTTACAGAATTTTTAAGAACTTTTACACCGTCAAAAACCTTAACTAGTTCCGTGGCAAGCTATTGTAGAAAATCCTACTCCTATATATATATATATATATATATATATATATATATATATATATATATATATATATAGTGTTACTATTCATCACCCAGGGTTCAGAATACGTTATTCTTCACCCGAGATAATCTTATGATCATTTCATAAATAAATTACGTTTCAAATACAAATAGTTACAGTCATATTGATTCACTCCGTAAAATTTGGCATTAAAAAATGTCAGAAGACCAGAAAAATTACATTTTATATACATTTTACACTATGCTTTTACGTTTGAAATTTGCGTAACATAAAATATTTTTTACGACGATTATATATTTTCTTGCGTTCTCCTTTTATGTCTGAAATAAAAAAAAATTACGGAACATAAAATTACGATGCATTCATGTAAAAATAGAGGGGGGTGAAGAATAATTATTCCTCACCCAGGATGACGAATAGCGCGACCATATATATGCTAGTCCCCTCCCACCTCGACGCGTACTACATACCACCATAACACAAACAACAAATATTCTACCTTGCTGGTCAAATTAACCTCACTACCGGCTGTTTGTCAAAGTGATGGATGACGACCTCGTGGGCCCGCAGAAAGCGTCATACGCGAGTATCGAGTGTCGTGTAGGACAACCATCAACTGCATGTGGCCAAAACATGTACGTATGAAAGGGTTGTGTAATGTTTTAAATTATGAATTCACGACTCTGATGTGGCACCGGCCTGCCTAACAAAACGGCCAACCCACACGGTGGCTCAGAACTCGTAGTGTACTGCAATCCACCCGCCACCCCAGACGCACACACCCACACACACACCACGAATCCACCGCAACTATGATGCATGTTAAATTAATTATCTCGCAATGAACATATATATGTTACCAAAGGAGGGACGTTTTAATTTCGAAAAAATTAGACATCATTAAGACATTTTAGTACATTAATTCATTGATTTTGTATGGGTATAATATGCAAAAATCAAATTCGAGCTACATGCATACGTGACAGTGCATATTTACTCCCCGTGCAACAAATTTCAAACAATGAAAATCTTGACTTTTAAATTGTAGTACGTCCAAAACTTATTTGAAGTTCATGAAACTTATCGTGTTGTCATATGGACACCAATACAAAATTGCATTGTATATTTTTGGTCAAATTTGAGACCAGTTTTGATATAATCTTCATCTATGTACAAATGGGAGATTATTAATAATTTGGAACCAATATCCCAAATGGACTATTTATTCGAACCGTGAGCATTAGACCAACAATGGATACGTGCCATGATTCGGTTAAGCAATAAAGCGGCATCACTAATCATCCAAATAGAAAAACAATATGTGTGCCGCCACGCGACCCGTGCGCCGTGCGAGCAGGCGTGAGTTG
Organism: Triticum dicoccoides; assembly: GCF_002162155.2. Classification (NCBI taxonomy): domain Eukaryota; kingdom Viridiplantae; phylum Streptophyta; class Magnoliopsida; order Poales; family Poaceae; genus Triticum; species Triticum dicoccoides. Next base: position 409,562,567 of record NC_041381.1, on the reverse strand, counting down.
ACGGGACGCATGCGAGCAGTCCGCCGTGCAGGAAGACCGGGAGGCGTGCGTGCAGAGTGTGTGAATAGACGGAGGTGTGCTTGCTGCGTAGTGTCATCAAGAGGCGTGCGAGTAGCTGTGTGAAACGATGGTAGGCATGCCAGCAGTCTGGTGCGCAGGCTCACCGGGAGGCGAGCCAGCGGTTTGACCGCCGCCCGCCCCTCTCCCACTACTCCATATTAAGAGCTCTCCCATATTAATGGTGCACCCGAGCGGCCGCACCCCCCATCTTCTCCACACACGCAATCCCCTCTCTCCGCTTGCTTCCTCGACGCCGCTCTCAGTCATCAAAGCCGTCAGTGTATGAGGATTCCGCTGAAGCGCCCCATCAGAGGGAGTGGCGACGCCGGGGCTGCTAAAGCACCGGAGCATGGCGTGGAGATGGAGACAGAGGTTGTCGTCACCGCCGGCGAGTTATCGCTGCAACCTGATGTCGTCGAGCTTCCACAGCTTGAGGCAAAGTTCCACACTGACTCTGGTGCCAACTCCGACAACCACTCCGGCAATGACTCCGACGACGACAGACAACTGGTTAGTCATCTATACCCATTTATGTGTCAAATAGATCACATGGTTTCTCTGGTTACTCCTGCCTCCCCCTTTTTGGAATAGAAATCCTATGGCTATGTTCTCTCGGTCCATGAAATCTGAGTAAGTTTCATTAGATCCTTGTAGTGTATTGACTGTTTGAATGGTACAAGTGATAAGTGATTAGTTGTTCCATCTGTGGAAATGATTTCTGCCAATAATTCGACTAGGTTTAGTGTTCGTGCTAATAATTCCTAGCTAGGACTTGGCAATTAATTTTGAGTGACCTACATATGATTGTGCCATTATTTTCTTCAAGTTGGTCTGTACATTGATGAATGTGCTTAAAAATCGAACCATAATCTCTGGATATGTATAAATAAATAGCCATAAATTCCTTATCCTACTTTACGACATGTAATCATTGATTTTATGCCAATTTTTGACAAATGCCAAATGTTCGCTAGAGATTAGTTTGTAACCATTAATTTGACGCCACATTTTTTTACTATTTGTATAGGTGTTGTCTGAAGATATGGACAACGAGGATGAAGATGTCTAGAGGAGGTACAAGAGGCAAATCCTGAGGAAGCTTTATGCGGGATTGCATAACAGGCGTATTAGGACCTGGGACGGCGGCTATCGATGCCCATTTTGCAACCACAAGCTTCATGACGCGTATCAAAGTGTTCTGGTGCATGCAAGAGGACGGACCGTTGGCTCCTTCAATCAGAAGTATTCTCGCAGGTTGGCGCACGGCATGTACGCCGAGTACCTGGAGAAGCTTCAGGATCGTGCCGGCATGTGAGATGAGATGTGGGGTCGAACTATGTACGCTTGAGCATGCTTAATGACGATTGAACTATGCTTGTGTATGTGTACGCTTATTATTTATGTCTGAGTATGTTTAATCTATGTTCATTTATGTCTAACTGTGGGATATGGATGCAATCAGTTCGGTTGATGGAATCTACCTCCATCCTCGTTTATTGGTCCCCTTTGTAAATTGTTGTTAAATGTTGACCAAAGATTTAACTGACAAAATGTTAGTGCAGGTCAGCAAAATTATATCGTTGGATGCTTATTTGAACATAGTGTTCAATGATATAATTTTTGGTGACATGCATAAACATTTCTTAGTTAAATATTTGGTCGAAATTTGGTACAAATTACAAAGGGGTCCAATAAACCAGGACGGAGGTAGTACATCAATCACACACGGTTCCCAAAATTGGAACCGTGTGCAATGACTTTCATTTTGCCTGCTGCGTCAATCACACACAGTTGGCTCTAGCAAACCATTTCCCCCGAAATTCTTTGTGGGGCAGAAAACCCTCAGCACCCAAATCAAAAAAGAAAAAAGAAAACCCTCGTCATTCCCAAGTCACAAAAACCCTCACCCCGCCCGCCACCCCTGCCTCTGCTCCCCATTCACACCTGCATAAGCTCCTCTGCGTCTATGCATGGCACCGCCTATCGCGGCGGTAACCAATTAGTTTGACGTGTGCCGCCACTGGCTGGCTGCCGGCAAAACCCACCGTATTTCGACACTTCCGCTTGCCGCCGCCTATCGCCATCAACTTTCTCGGAGCCGCTCACGGTCGACCCAGCTTCGCTCCATTGGGGAATCTGCTGTACTGAGGGTTCTTTCTCATGGACGACAAGGTAACTAATTTAATGAGATATTATCTCATCTCTTATCCCAGTTCATCTGCCTTCTTTAATCACCCGGCCGAAATTGCCGTGAATTCATTTTTATTCGAGCTGATTTAAGGGTTTTCTTTCATTTATAGAGTGTACAGTGCGCCGACACATCAGGACTTTGCGACCTCCACTAGAGATTCCATCTCACCGTACCAGATGACTTGAGGATGTGCGCGGTATGTTCAATCTCACCCTAAATCGGTTGGCATGGCCTACTTTCCTAAACATATTCTAAATATTGCTACATTTGGATAAAAGGTGCCACATGCACCATATACATCAAAGGGGATTTTCCCCTCTCCTTTCTATATTAGGAAAATTAATGTTGTATTGTTCTTTCGATTACTCCCTTATTTCCATGACATCATGTTTATCCTATCTATTTAATTATAGATTTTTGTCCTTCGATTTCAACTGCTGTACAATTCTTTCAATTTGGGCCCATATTTTCATGTTACCATATTTTCTTTCACAATCCTACCATTTTCTGCAGCGCATCCCTTGCTATGCAACAGATTATGTAGTGCACAATTTTTCCCTTTACATAGATCAAGGCTGCACGGATGTCATACTGGACACAAACCATGGATTTACAATCGTTGCTACTGTAAGACTTGATGAACGTGGTGACTCCTATTTTGGCGCTGGCTTTTGGAAAGAAATTTCTAAGTTTTATGTACTAAAAGATGGCGCTAAAATTGCACTGCACATAAAATGGCCTGGTCATGAGATATATGCTAACTTCCACGACAAAATCATCCGTCCAGACTTTGTTCAAAGTAAGTTTTCTTTTCAACTTTTTGCATGTTGACTTACCCAGCAATGTCAAATGAATTGTGTATTATTTAAGCAACCAATTGTTATTCCCTTTTCTTACTATATTCCTACCTAATAACTTCTAGTTACCAGTACACTTTTCTATTGCCCTATTTTAACTAAATATTCCTTGTACTCTCATTTCTATCAGAAAGCGCCGCTGACAAGGAGACTCCAGAGGTGGAGAACAGGGCTGCCAACAAGCAGAGGCGGGGCGAGCTAGAACCGCAAGCGACTCCAGCAGGCCTAGACTTCATCAGCAGCCTCCCCGATGATATGTTGACAGTCATCATCTCCCTCCCCCCAATCAAATATGGGGTGCGGACAACCGTCATTTACCGTCTATGGCCTATGGAACTCCACCCCTATGGAACTCCACCCCTATCGACCTCATCTACACCCACGAGCTCTGCCATGGCTATCGCAAAAGCTTGGATGCATTCTCCAAGATCCTCGACAGTCACCTTAGCCCAACCAGAGGCCTTAGAATAGGCAAATTCTGTTCCAACGGCAGGGACCGAGCCAAGCTTGAGGACTGGTTCTGATCCCCCGCCGTAGATCAGCTCGAGGAACTCACTTTTGATGATGGGCATATGCGCTTGCTGCCGACGTCCGCGCTTTGCCTCGCGCCCACGCTGCGTCGCCAAGTTCAGGAACTGCCATCCCCCCACTAATGACGCGCCCACTCTTACTCTACCACGAATGAAGCACCTCGAGCTTGTCGCCGTCTGCCTCTCAAACGGTGACATGGAGTGCCTGCTCCGTGGTTGTACTGGACTCGAGTACCTTTGTCTTCAGGCGATCAATGGGTTGAGTACATTCCACAACACCTCCATGACTCTTTGGACTATTTATGTGTGTTGCTGGTTCGGCAGGAAGACATCACAAGATGTGTACCACGGTATGGTCGCCGAGGACACACTTGCACTTGAGAGATTACTTGTACTTGATCAAATAGGTCCAAAAAGAATCAATGTCATTTCTGTGCCGAAATTTACAGTGCTGGGCTACTGGTCTGACATACACTCCGAACTTGTTATTGGATCCACACCCGTTCAGGTACAAGAGCTTCCTTCTACCTCCCCTTCTACAAATTAACATTATTTCTAATTTTGAAGATGTTTGTTCGTCTGTCATTCAGAAAATGATTCCGACAAGCTTGACCACGAAACTGCGCACAGTGAAGGTCTTGGCACTAGAATCTATCGGCCCCAACCTGGACCAAGTTGTCAGTTTCCTGAGATGCTTTCTGTGCCTGGAGAAGCTATATATTGAGGTGATGTTCCTTTCCTGTTAAATGTTAACCGTAAGGGAGTTCAATTTGTGACACCTTTTTATAAGTTTACAATGACAATGTACTATGATTTCTGAAGGATTCTTTTGGAGGATTTCAGTACATCCATGTCTCCTTTTCCAAGTTTACAATGACAATGCTAGATCCTTATGTTACAATCCATATGCATTTCTCCTTTGGATTCATCTGTACTAATTTTCTTAGGGAATTTTTCATCCAATCCAACATCTTGTGAAGATTGAAGATGGCACGTTAATGCCCATGTTAATCATGTTAGATCGAATATGGCATCTTAGTGCATTTTACAAATCCTGCAAACCAAATAGGCATGTAGTAGTGTTCAAAACTACATCTAGGCACTAACACGTTTTCTTATTTTGCAGATAAGATTAGGCCTAGTGATGGATAATGTGATACAATATAACAATCGCGTCGAATGCCTAGATATGCATCTCTCAGAAATTACTTTGAACTCCTACCGAGGGACCTTACTGGAGATTATATTTGCTAGGTTCTTTGTTGTCAGAGCAAGGGTGCTGAAGCTAATGAGGTTTGCCCTACATTTATTTCGCAAAAATGAGTGGTTTGTTGATCAGCGCCGGCGCCTGCGGAAGAATGGAATAGGCTCCAAAAATGTTGAATTTCAATTTGGAACTTCAGATGACAGAGTAATCAGAACACATTGTGTCAACCCCATACATGACTTCTCAGTGGCTGACCCCTTTGCAAAAGTTGTGAGTTTTTGAAACCAGACTTACAACTGGTAATATTAGTTTGAACCTCTCTGATATCAATGTTCAGCGGATCAGCGTGAGCGTTTGCAGCTGATGAGCTGAATTTCATTTCTAATATTAGTTTGAACCTTGTAATCTTTGAATTTGAGCCATATAACTCTGGAATTTGAACCTTGTAACATTTCGAGTTTTTGTGGTACAATCATTGAAATGGCATCGTATGAGACTAATCTAATGGTAGCACTATTTTGACCTTAATATGCAATGGTCTTAGATTTGATTTTATTAACCATTCTCGAATCTGTTTACCTTGTCGATCTCAAAGCACATGATCTGTATTGCTGACTTGACTGCGATCTTTGACATTATTGCACACAGTTGGTTTCTTCCACCATGTGCCCTGTAGAGCACAGAATTAATTATCGCACTCGAGTGTCCATCATCACCCTTCTATGTAACTTTGACCTCATCACCCACGGGTAAACTTATGACCGAAGTCATTCCACACACTTCGTTTTTACAAAGCTTTTTGCCAATAAATGCCCATGATTTGTCCCTCATCTAGTCGATGTGTGGCAAACCAAGCCGTGCCGGAAGCTTGCGCGGTAAACTGCATGGTAGCGCGGGAACAGGCTCACCGACGATACATTTGGCGCCACTTTGAGCCCACGCATGGTCAAACTGCGGTGCGGTGTAGTCAAGCGTGCACAGGAATCCTCCGCTATGAATGTCGTGATAAGACGTGACGATTACAGGCCGGCTGGCCCCCATTTGTTACAGCAACCATTTAAGCCTCTTGTGTCTCTTCAACCTTTCTATCGCGCCCCGCCATTGCAAGAAGCACACCCACCACGACAAGTTCTTAGAGGGTATCCTGCACGGCTGCCGATGACGAGCAGCAGTTCACCATGCATGCCATGGTGGACACCCACCAAAGGTTCACGGTGCTCTCGGTGGAGTACACCAACAACCCGGTCTGGGTGGAGCACTCCATCCACATCATGGAGTTGTTGCTTGCCGAGGAGAAGTACAAGGTGGTCGGGTTCGACCTCGAGTACACCCGCACTCATGCCGGGTCTCGTCCCAAGGTCGTCGTCGCCCATATGTGCGTGTGCAACCATGTCCTCGTCTACCACTACTGCCTGGCCACAAGGCCTTGTGAGCGTTTCGCCAGGTTTGTCAACAGCCCCCACTACATGTTCGCTACGGTGGACATCACCAACGATGTCAAGGTGCTCAAGAATTCAGGCATCGCCTGCCAGAATCTTGTCAACATCCAGGGCCAATACAAGATCTGGGGCACAAGGAGCATGAGAAGGACTCATTGGTTCACCTCACCGAGGCCATCATCGACTCCTACTATAGAGACATGAAGGATTCCTGCAACAAGGACAAGCGTGCCTGGTGTCGGTGTCAAAACCGGCGGATCTCGGGTAGGGGCTCCCGATCTGTGCGTCAAGGCTGATGGTAGCAGGAAGCAAGGGACACAGATATTTACCCAGGTTTGGGCCCTCTCGATGGAGGTAAAACCCTACTTCCTGCTTGATTAATATTGATGATATGGGTAGTGAAAGAGTAGATCTACCACAAGATCGTAGAGGCTAAACCCTAAGAGCTAGCCTATGATGGTATGGTTGTATTTGTGATCGGCCTTCTAAGGACCAACCTCTCCGGTTTATATAGACACCGGAGAGGGCTAGAGTTTACATGGAGCCGGTTACAGGGAAGGAAATATAATATCCGGATCGCCAAGCTTGCCTTCCACGCCAAGGAGAGTCCCATTCGGACACGGGCCGAAGTCTTGAGTCTTGTATCTTCACGCTTCAATAGTCCGGACGTTGTACACAGTCTGGTTGTCCGGATACCCCCTAATCTAGGACTCCCTCAGTAGCCCCTGAACCAGGCTTCAATGACGATGAGTCCGGCGCACAATATTGTCTTCGGCATTGCAAGGCGGGTTCCTTCTCCGAATACTCCAAAGCGGCTAGCGAACACGTAGACCGTGTCCGGATCTGTAAGATGATCTTCATATAGCATAAACCCGATTCACTGGCAATCTTCGGGCGTCGTGCCCTTGCATCGTGGCCTGGTCCAACGCGGACCGACATTTCTTACCCCACCTCAACTCGCGTTACGAGGCGGTTTTATTGGCATGTCCCGTCGAGGTAGAGATCGTGTTCCTCTTATTACGGTATTCATCCCCTTTATAAAAGGGGTCGAGGCCTATGCCTCTTTTTCACCTTCATCGCGCCTTCTCCCACCTCGAGTTCTAACACCCAAAACCTAAGCTCCAACCCCCCGGAACCTCCAATATGTCCAGATCTGACCCTCAAGGCTGGTGGGTGGCCTCCTCGATTAAAGAGAAGGACATTGCAAAGCTTAGGGAGGTCGGATACCTGACCGCCGATATCCAGCACAGGCTTCCTGCTCCAGGGCAGGTCATCCCTACACCGGAGCCCAATGAGTGTGTCGTTTTCGTCCCACACTTCCTCCACGGTTTGGGTTTCACCCTCGATCCCTTCGTGAGGGGGCTCGTGTTCTACTATGGGTTGGATTTTCATGATCTGGCTCCAGATGCTATCCTCCATATCTCGTCGTTCATTATCGTGTGCGAGGCTTTTCTGCACGTCACCCCACACTTCGGCTTATGGCTCAAGACCTTCAATGTGACGCCGAAGATGATCAAGGGGCGACATGTGGAGTGCGGAGGTGCCGTAATAAGCAGAAACGCCGGTGCCCCATGGCCAGAGGGTTCTTTCCCAGAAGTATCCGATGTATGGCAACGGAGGTGGTTTTATGTCATGGCTCCCAGAGGCACAAAGTGGGTGGCCGCCCCTGAGTTTCGCTCGGGCCCTCCATCACAGTTGGCGTCTTGGACAGACGTAGGACGGAATTGGGGGCCCGCTAGTGATATACCAATACTGCAGAATCACATTCGGGAGCTTCTTGCGAGGGACATTAACCATGTCAGCATAATGCAAGTGATGTTAGTCCGTCGGATGTTGTTGTGCCAACGCCGTCCTCTCTGGATGTGGGAGTTCAATCCGGAGGGTCCGCGGACTGTCAAGCACTTCTTCGGCTTGAAGCTCGAAGAGATGTGCAAATTATTCTTTGGACAGAAAGTAGCGTGTCCGGACACTACCGAGGATGCGGGCCTAAGCTGCAATTGCCTAGACACTCAAGTAAGTAGCCTTGGTACCGGACACCCTATTTTGTATTTATCATGACTTTTTATTCTGACAATCATCCGCGTCTAGGAATGGCTCAACAAGGCGGAGAGAATCAGGTTTCCGGCGCAACTTCCCGAAGGTTCGCCTGGTCCAACCATGGCCAAGATGCTTGACCGGGTACTCAACAGGATGCCTTCGGGGAAAGACAAGGGGGAGAACGAAGAAACCGAACTCCATGCGCTACGCATCTGAACCGGGGGAATTGCTACCTCCCTTAAGGAAGATAGTCGGGGAGGGGAGGCTAAGGCCTCCTCCCCGTGCTGCAAGAAGAGGGCCGCCTCCGAAGACTTGGAGGCGGAGACGCCCAAACCAGGGAAGAAGGTATCACCAAGGGGCTCTACCGCGACGGGCATCCCTCCACCGAGCTGTAAGTCAATCATTAATTTGAAGGTACTGTATTTCTCCTGGATTAATAACCAGGATTCAACTTTTTGCAGTCCGGCTAGCAGCTCTTCTCAACAGGGATCGTCTTCGGGGGACCTTCCTCCGGAGATGATGGAGAGCGAGACCCCACCCGCCTCTCCGATTCATGAAGCGGGCGACACTGAGGTGTCGTCATGGAGGAGTCCGGATCTGCCGAAGCCGGAGGCCAATACGTCAGCCGCCATGAGTCCGGACGTACTGACGGGCTTACAGGAGCGAGCTGCGCTCTCGGAGGAGCAGTGCTCATTAATGAGTGCGGTGCTCAAGAAGATTTCATCCGCTACAAGCGGTTTGAATGAAGCATTCACAAGCCTTCTCAGAGGCTTTGAGGTACGTAATGAAGAATGCACTATTTCTTTGGTTGTGAGGCACGCGGTAGGTGTGCTCCATATAGATAGTAGCCCCTGAGACTCTGGTTGCCTGCCCTAGGCGGCAAACGGGGGATCACAAACCAAAGATTTATGTTGTAAATATGTGCAGGTACCTGTGGGTCCGGCCGCCGGCCCGTCCGTTGAAGTTGCCGAACTTACGAGGCAAATTGGGTCGATTGATGACAATATCACGCTAGTGAATGAGCGGCTGGATAAATCACAAGGTATGTGCCCTGTCTTCCATTGCATAGGAAAATATTAAGGTGGCACGTATTAATGTAATATGTTCGGACTGTAGATGGTGCTGCTGTCGTGGAGGCCCTATGGGTGGAACTTGCTCTAGCCAAGGAACAAGCTCGGGTGAGCAATGCGGCTGCCCTAAAGGCGGCCGAGGAATTGAGAGCCGAACAGGCTGCTCATCGCCGAAGCGAGGAAAAGATAGCCGAAATGGCTATCGAGTTAAAAAATGCCGCTGACCGGTATGAGCTCCTGAAAAAGGAGCATGAGGATAAATCGGCTGACCTGAGCAAGGCACTTAATTCCACCAAGGAAATACGGACCGAGCTCAGGGGTGCACGGGAGGAGCTTCAACAGGCCAGAAAAATTGCGGCTGGGGGCTCCTATTTGCTGCAGACGAAGTTCTTCGATCTGAAGTACGCTCCCCTGGATGGACACTGGAGTTCGGCGGACGCATACGCGGACCTGGCGAAGAGTACGGCTGATGCTGTGGAGTTCTTCAAAGATCAGGGTGAGAAGGAAGTGGAGAAGCTTTTCTGGTCGCAATTCCATGCTCCCACTCGCCCGCTGCCGTTAAGTGACAAGATGGCTGCTATAGCGGAGCTCCATAGGCTATCCGGGCTTGCAATGCGGTCTGTAATAGACCATCTTTGGCCAAAGGGGCCTAAGCCGGACAGTTACTTTGGCTTGGTGATACAATTCCTTGGAGCCGTGCCCCGGATCGATGCCATGAGAAGGTCGGCGTGCATAGAAGGTGCACGGATGGCTCTTCCCGCGTTAAAGCCTATTGGACGGACATGGAGGCCACCAGTATAGCGGCCCAGGATCCGGTGGGGGGCCAATATCCGGCCGAGCACTACTTGGCGCAGGTCACAGAAGGTGCCCGCCTAATAGAGGCGTATGCTCGAAGAATGTCTTGTTCGAATGATGAACAAATTTATTGTAAAAACAATGTTTATTTTGATTATGAGGCTATTTTCCTGAAAATATGATTATGTCCCCTGTGCGGCCGTTTATATATATGTATATATAAATATGTAATCCGAAAGTTAGCAATCGTTGGCTTCAGCCCCCACGCATAGAATGCGGGGGTGTTCACGAAAAATATGCTTAATCACACTTGATCAAATGTCTTGGTCCATGAAGGAGGTGATCGCACGGCGAACTAGGCAACCGGACTATATAGCTGTAACACCTTCGCTTAGCCGCGGGATTCTAACGTTGGGGCTACTATGTAGCCCCTGGTACTTTCGCATGCATCTAAATACGGGCGCGTATGTACATGGCCAGGAAATGGCCCTTCGTTAATGCGGAGGAATCCTAAAGATTTCGGTGAGTCTTCGAGTGGTTGAATAGTCTCTCGCTGGATCATGACAGCCAGTTTTTGGCTTTCTCTACTGAGGTTCTCATCCGGAATAACCAGGGCACAATCGCAGTAGTTCTCCTTTGGCCACCCTAGCCGATAATAACGGAACGTAAGGCGGCAAACCCAGGAGCCGGGCTAACCCAACATTTGACCAAAGACATGATTCGGAGCTGATGCATAAAAGGCCAAACTCGTGATGCCGAACACTCCCGAAGGTATTCGGACTTTATAATATATGATGGGCTCAAGAATGCATATTCATTATAAACCCTGTGTTTCCAGGTACGTGCGTTGATCTGTCGTGGTGAAATGCCAAAAACGGCAGTATCATGTGTGGGTATAGAACCCATGGGATGGTTAAGCAACAAGAGGCAATAGAAAAGGTTGACACAAGGGCTTAATCTAAAAAGAAACCTGTTGAACGGGGCCCTGCTACACGTCTGCGCCTTTGTCTCCATTGTGCCGTATCCTGGAAGGGTATCGCGTGAACATTGTCTGTTATATAAAAAGAAAACTCACAGGAGAGTACAACGTAAGTATGCGATGGATAGTAAAAGTTTAAGATGTTGGCCTGCCAATAAGGTTGAGCCAAGAGTGGGGCTTTATTGCATGTTTATAGCCCATGGTATCCGCTATGGGAGTACATATACGGTGCCCTGGTTCGATATGGGCTGCCGGACTCGTCTAACCATGTCTGTGGTCTTGACGACCCGTCATGTTTTTTTTTGTTAGAGGTGTTGGGGAACGTTGCAGAAAATTAAAAAATTTCCTACGGTTTCACCAAGATCCATCTATGAGTTCATCTAAGCAACGAGTGATAGGAGTGCATCTACATACCCTTGTAGATCGCGAGCGGAAGCGTTCAAGAGAACGGGGATGATGGAGTCGTACTCGCCGTGATCCAAATCACCGATGACCAAGTGCTGAATGGACAGCACCTCCGCGTTCAACACACGTACGGAGCGGATGACGTCTCCTCCTTCTTGATCCAGCAAGGGGGAAGGAGAGGTTGAGGAAGAAGGCTCCAGCAGCAGCACGACGGCGTGGTGGTGGTGGAGATGCAGTACTCCGGCAGGGCTTCGCCAAGCAACTGCGGGAGGAGGAAGAGGTGTAGCAGGGGGAGGGAGGCGCCAAGACTCGGGGTTCGGCTGCCCTCCCCCTGCCCTCCTTTATATATGCCCCCAGGGGGGCGCCGGCCCTGGAGATGGGAATCTCCCAAGGGGGCGACGGCCAGGGGGGTGGAGTGCCCCCCAAGGCAAGTGGTGCGCCCCCCCCCCCACCCTAGGGTTTCCAACCCTAGGCGCAGGGGGGCCCAAGGGGGGAAGCACCAGCCCACTAGGGGCTGGTTTTCCTCCCACTTCATCCCACGGGGCCCTCCGGGATAGGTGGCCCCACCCGGTGGACCCTCGGGACCCTTCCGGTGGTCCCGGTACAATACCGGGTGACCCCAAAACTTTCCCGTTGGCCGAAACAGCACTTCCTATATATAAATCTTCACCTCCGGACTATTCCGGAACTCCTCGTGACGTACGGGATCTCATCCAGGACTCCTAACAACATTCAGTAATCACATACAAGTCTTCCTAATAACCCTAGCGTCACCGAACCTTAAGTGTGTAGACCCTACGGGTTTGGGAATCATGCAGACATGACCGAGATAGCTCTCCGGCCAATAACAAATAGCGGGATCTGGATACCCATGTTGGCTCCCACATGTTCCACGATGATTTCATCGGATGAACCATGATGTCGAGGATTCAATCAACCCCGTATACAATTCCCTTTGTCAATCGGTACGTTACTTGCCCGAGACTCGATCGTCGGTATCCCAATACCTCGTTCAGTCTCGTTACCGGCAAGTCACTTTACTCGTACCGCAATGCATGATCCCGTGACCAAACACTTGGTCACTTTGAGCTCATTATGATGATGCATTACCGAGTGGGCCCAGAGATACCTCTCCGTCATACGGAGTGACAAATCCCAGTCTCGATCTGTGTCAACCCAACAGACACTTTCGGAGATACCTGTAGTACACCTTTATAGTCACCCAGTTACGTTGTGACGTTTGGTACACCCAAAGCACTCCTACGGTATCCGGGAGTTACACGATCTCATGGTCTAAGGAAAAGATACTTGACATTGGAAAAGCTCTAGCAAACAAACTACGCGATCTTGTGCTATGCTTAGGATTGGGTCTTGTCCATCACATCATTCTCCCAATGATGTGACCCCGTTATCAACGACATCTAATGTCCATAGTCAGGAAACCATGACTATCTGTTGATCGACGAGCTAGTCAACTAGAGGCTTACTAGGGACATATTATGGTCTATGTATTCACACGTGTATTACGATTTCCGGATAATACAGTTATAGCATGAATAAAGACAATTATCATGAACAAGGAAATATACTAATAATCCTTTTATTATTGCCTCTAGGGCATATTTCCAACAGTCTCCCACTTGCACTAGAGTAAATAATCTAGTTACATTGTGATGAATCGAACACCCATAGAGTTCTGGTGTTGATCATGTTTTGCTCGCAAGAGAGGTTTAGTCAACGGATCTGCGACATTCAGATCCGTATGTACTTTGCAAATATCTATGTCTCCATCTTGAACATTTTCATGGATGGAGTTGAAACGACGCTTGATGTGCCTGGTCTTCTTGTGAAACCTAGGCTCCTTGGCAAGGGCAATAGCTCTAGTGTTGTCACAGATGAGTTTGATCGGCCCCGACGCATTGGGTATGACTCCTAGGTCGGTGATGAATTCCTTCACCCAAATTGCTTCATGCGCTGCCTCCGAGGCTGCCATGTACTCCGCTTCACATGTAGATCCTGCCACGACGCTCTGCTTGCAGCTGCACCAGCTTACTGCTCCACCATTCAACATATACACGTATCCGGTTTGAGACTTAGAGTCATTCAGATCTGTGTCGAAGCTAGCGTCGACATAACCCTTTATGAAGAGCTCTTCGTCACCTCCATAAACGAGAAACATGTCCTTTGTCCTTTTCATGTACTTCAAGATATTCTTGACCGCTGTCCAGTGTTCCTTGCCGGAATTACTTTGGTACCTTCCTATCAAACTTACGGCAAGGTTTACATCAGGTCTGGTACACAGCATGGCATACATAATAGATCCTATGGCTGAAGCATAGGGGATGACACTCATCTCTTCTTTATCTTTTGCCGTGGTCGGGCATTGAGCCGAGCTCAATCTCACACCTTGCAATACAGGCAAGAACCCTTTCTTGGACTGATCCATTTTGAACTTCTTCAAAATCTTATCAAGGTATGTGCTTTGTGAAAGACCTATGAGGCGTCTCGATCTATCCCTATAGATCTTGATGCCTAATATGTAAGCAGCTTCTCCAAGGTCCTTCATTGAAAAACACTTATTCAAGTAGGCCTTAATGTTGTCCAATAGTTCTATATCATTTCCCATCAATAGTATGTCATCCACATATAATATGAGAAATGCTACAGAGCTCCCACTCACTTTCTTGTAAACGCAGGCTTCTCCATAAGTCTGCATAAACCCAAACGCTTTGATCATCTCATCAAAGTGAATGTTCCAACTCCGAGATGCTTGCACCAGCCCATAAATGGATCGCTGGAGCTTGCATACTTTGTTAGCATTCTTAGGATCGACAAAACCTTCCGGCTGCATCATATACAGTTCTTCCTTAAGATGTTCGTTAAGGAATGCCGTTTTGACGTCCATCTGCCATATCTCATAATCATAGTATGCGGCAATTGCTAACATGATTCGGACGGACTTTAGCTTTGCTACGGGAGAGAATGTCTCATCGTACTCAACCCCTTGAACTTGCCGATAACCCTTAGCGACAAGTCGAGCTTTATAGATGGTAATATTACCATCCGCGTCCGTCTTTTTCCTAAAGATCCATTTGTTCTCTATCGCTCGCTGATCATCGGGCAAGTCTGTCAAAGTCCATACTTTGTTTTCATACATGGATTCTATCTCGGATCGCATGGCTTCAAGCCATTTGTTGGAATCTAGGCCCGCCATCGCTTCTTCATAGTTCGAAGGTTCACCGTTGTCTAACAACATGATTTCCAAGACAGGGTTGTTGTACCACTCTGGTGCGGAACGTGTCCTTGTGGACCTACGAAGTTCAGTAGCAACTTGATCCGAAGTACCTTGATCATCATCATTATTTTCCTCTCTAGTTGGTGTAGGCATCACAGGAACATTTTCCTGAGCTGCACTACTTTCCTGTTCAAGAGGTAGTACTTCATCGAGTTCTACTTTCCTCCCACTTACTTCTTTCGAGAGAAACTCTTTTTCCAGAAAGGATCTGTTCTTGGCAACAAAGATCTTGCCCTTGGATCTTATGTAGAAGGTATACCCAATGGTTTCCTTAGGGTATCCTATGAAGACGCATTTTTCTGACTTGGGTTCGAGCTTTTCAGGTTGAAGTTTCTTGACATAAGCATCGCATCCCCAAACTTTTAGAAACGACAGCTTAGGTTTCTTCCCAAACCATAATTCATACGGTGTCGTCTCAACAGATTTAGACGGTTCCCTATTTAAAGTGAATGTAGCTGTCTCTAGAGCGTATCACCAGAATGATAGCGGTAAATCGGTAAGAGACATCATAGACCGCACCATATCCAATAGAGTGCGATTACGAAGTTCGGACACACCGTTACGCTGAGGTGTTCCAGGCGGCGTGAGTTGTGAAACGATTCCACATTTCCTTAAGTGCGTACCAAATTCGTGACTTAAATATTCTCCTCCACGATCTGATCGTAGGAACTTTATCTTTCGGTCACGTTGATTCTCTACCTCATTCTGAAATTCCTTGAACTTTTCAAAGGTCTCAGACTTGTGTTTCATTAAGTAGACGTACCCATATCTACTCAAGTCATCAGTGAGAGTGAGAACATAACGATATCCTCCGCGAGCCTCAACGCTCATTGGACCGCACACATCGATATGTATGATTTCCAATAAGTTGGTTGCTCGCTCCATTGTTCCGGAGAACGGAGTCTTGGTCATTTTGCCCATGAGGCATGGTTCGCATGTGTCAAATGATTCATAATCGAGAGACTCTAAAAGTCCATCAGCATGGAGCTTCTTCATGCGCTTGACACCAATGTGACCAAGGCGGCAGTGCCACAAGTATGTGGGACTATCGTTATCAACTTTATATCTTTTGGTATTCACACTATGAATATGTGTAACATTATGTTCGAGATTCATCAAGAATAAACCATTGACCATCGGGGCATGACCATAAAACATATCTCTCATATAAATAGAACAACCATTATTCTCGGATTTAAATGAGTAGCCATCTCATATCAAACGAGATCCAGATACAATGTTCATGCTCAAACTTGGCACTAAATAACAATTATTAAGGTTTAAAACTAATCCCGTAGGTAAATGTAGAGGTAGCGTGCCGACGGCGATCACATCGACTTTGGAACCATTCCCGACGCGCATCGTCACCTCGTCCTTCGCCAGTCTCCGCTTATTCCGCAGCTCCTGCTGTGAGTTACAAATATGAGCTACGGCACCGGTATCAAATGCCCAGGAGTTACTACGAGTACTGGTAAGGTACACATCAATTACATGTATATCAAATATACCTTTAGTGTTGCTGGCCTTCTTGTTCGCTAAGTATTTGGGGCAGTTCCGCATCCAGTGGCTCTTCCCTTTGCAATAAAAGCACTCAGTCTCAGGCTTGGGTCCATTCTTTGACTTCTTCCCGGCAACTGGCTTACCGGGCGCGGCAACATCCTTGCCGTCCTTCTTGAAGTTCTTCTTGCCCTTGCCCTTCTTGAACTTGGTGGTTTTATTGACCATCAACACTTGATGTTCTTTCTTGATTTCTACCTCTGCCGACTTCAGCATTGAAAATACTTCAGGAATAGTTTTCACCATCCCCTGCATATTGTAGTTCATCACAAAGCTCTTGTAGCTTGGTGGGAGCGACTGAAGGATTCTGTCAATGACCGCCTCGTCCGGGAGGTTAATGTCCAGCTGGGACAGGCGGTTGTGCAACCCAGACATTTTGAGTATGTGCTCACTGACAGAACTATTTTCCTCCATCTTACAACTATAGAACTTGTCGGAGACTTCATATCTCTCGACCCGGGCATGAGTTTGGAAAACCATTTTCAGCTCCTCGAACATCTCATATGCTCTGTGTTGCTCAAAACGCTTTTGGAGCCCCGGTTCTAGGCTGTAAAGCATGCCGCACTGAACGAGGGAGTAATCATCAGCACGTGACTGCCAAGCGTTCATAACGTCTTGGTTCTCTGGGATGGGTGCTTCACCTAGCAGTCCATCTAGGACATATGCTTTCTTGGCAGCTATGAGGATGATCCTCAGGTTCCGGACCTAGTCCGTATAGTTGCTGCCATCATCTTTCAACTTGGTTTTCTCTAGGAACGCGTTGAAGTTCATGTTGACATGAGCGTTGGCCATTTGATCTACAAGACATATTTGCAAAGGTTTTAGACTAAGTTCATGATAATTAAGTTCATCTAATCAAATTATTTTAATGAACTCCCACTCAGATTAGACATCCCTCTAGTCATCTAAGTGTTGCATGATCCGAGTCGACTAGGCCGTGTCCGATCATCACGTGAGATGGACTAGTCATCATCGGTGAACATCTCCATGTTGATCGTATCTTCCATACGACTCATGTTCGACCTTTCGGTCTCTGTGTTCCGAGGCCATCTCTGTACATGCTAGGCTCATCAAGTTAACCCTAAGTGTTTTGCATGTGTAAAACTGTCTTGCACCCGTTGTATGTGAACGTAAGAATCTATCACACCCGATCATCACGTGGTGCTTCGAAATGACGAACTTTAGCAACGGCGCATAGTTAGGGGAGAACACTTTCTTGAAATTATTATAAGGGATCATCTTATTTACTACCGTCGTTCTAAGTAAACAAGATGCATAAACATAATAAACATCACATGCAATTATATAGTAGTGACATGATATGGCCAATATCATATAGCTCCTTTGATCTCCATCTTCGGGGCTCCATGATCATCTTCGTCACCGGCATGACACCATGATCTCCATCATCATGATCTCCATCATCGTGTCTCCATGAAGTTGCTCGCCAACTATTACTTCTACTACTATGGCTAACGGTTTAGCAATAAAGTAAAGTAATTACATGGCGTTAAATCATTGACACGCAGGTCATACAATAATTAAGACAACTCGTATGGCTCCTGCCGGTTGTCATACTCATCGACATGCAAGTCGTGATTCCTATTACAAGAACATGATCTCATACATCACAATATACCATTCATCATTCATCACAACTTTTGGCCATATCACATCACAAGACACTTGCTGCAAAAACAAGTTAGACGTCCTCTAATCATTGTTGCAAGTTTTTACGTGGCTTCTATAGGTGATCTAGCAAGAATGTTTTCTTACCTACGTTAAAGCCACAACGTGATTTTTCAACTTCTATTTACCCTTCATAAGGACCCTTTTCATCGAATCCGCTCCAACTAAAGTGGGAGAGACAGACACCCGCTAGCCACCTTATGCAACTAGTGCATGTCAGTCGGTGGAACCTATCTCGCGTAGGCGTATGTGTAAGGTCGGTCCAGGCCGCTTCATCCCACAATACAGCTGAAGCAAAATAAGACTAGTAGCGGCAAGAAAGTTGACAACATCTACCCCCACAACAAAATTGTGTTCTACTCGTGCAATAGAGAACTACGCATAGACCTAGCTCATGATGCCACTGTTGGGGAACGTTGCAGAAAATTAAAAAATTTCCTGCGGTTTCACCAAGATCCATCTATGAGTTCATCTAAGCAACGAGTGATAGGAGTGCATCTACATACCCTTGTAGATCGCGAGCGGAAGCGTTCAAGAGAACGGGGATGATGGAGTCGTACTCGCCGTGATCCAAATCACCGATGACCAAGTGCTGAACGGATAGCACCTCCGCGTTCAACACACGTATGGAGCGGATGAAGTCTCCTCCTTCTTGATCCAGCAAGGGGGAAGGAGAGGTTGAGGAAGAATGCTCCAGCAGCAGCACGTCGGCGTGGTGGTGGTGGAGATGCAGTACTCCGGCAGGGCTTCGCCAAGCAACTGCGGGAGGAGGAAGAGGTGTAGTAGGGGGAGGGAGGCGCCAAGACTTGGGGTTCGGCTGCCCTCCCCCCTGCCCTCCTTTATATATGCCCCTAGGGGGGGCGCTAGCCCTGGAGATGGGAATCTACCAAGGGGGCGGCGGCCAGGGGGTGGAGTGCCCCCCAAGGCAAGTGGTGCGCCCCCACCCTAGGGTTTCTAACCCTAGGCGCAGGGGGGGCCCAAGGGGGGCGCACCAGACCACTAGGGGCTGGTTCCCCACCCACTTCAGCCCACGGGGCCCTCCGGGATAGGTGGCCCCACCCGGTAGACCCCCGGGACCCTTCCGGTGGTCCCGGTACAATACCGGGTGACCCTGAAACTTTCCCGTTGGCCGAAACAGCACTTCCTATATATAAATCTTCACCTACGGACTATTCCGGAACTCCTCGTGACGTCCGGGATCTCATCCGGGACTCCGAACAACATTTGGTAATCACATACAAGTCTTCCTAATAACCCTAGCGTCACCGAACCTTAAGTGTGTAGACCCTACGGGTTCGGGAATCATGCAGACATGACCGAGACAGCTCTCCGGCCAATAACCAACAGCGGGATCTGGATACCCATGTTGGCTCCCACATGTTCCATGATGATTTCATCGGATGAACCACGATGTCGAGGATTCAATCAACCCTGTATACAATTCCCTTTGTCAATCGGTACGTTACTTGCCCGAGACTCGATCGTCGGTATCCCAATACCTCGTTCAGCCTCGTTACCGGCAAGTCACTTTACTCGTACCGCAATGCATGATCCTGTGACCAAACACTTGGTCACTTTTAGCTCATTATGATGATGCATTACCGAGTGGGCCCAGAGATACCTCTCCGTCATATGGAGTGACAAATCCCAGTCTCGATCCGTGTCAACCAACAGACACTTTTGGAGATACCTGTAGTGCACCTTTATAGTCACCCAGTTACGTTGTGACGTTTGGTACACCCAAAGCACTCCTACAGTATCTGGGAGTTACACGATCTCATGGTCTAAGGAAAAGATACTTGACATTGGAAAAGCTCTAGCAAACGAACTACACGATCTTGTGCTATGCTTAGGATTGGGTCTTGTCCATCACATCATTCTCCCAATGATGTGATCCCGTTATCAATGACATCTAATGTCCATAGTCAGGAAACCATGACTATCTGTTGATCGACGAGCTAGTCAACTAGAGGCTTACTAGGGACATATTATGGTCTATGTATTCACACGTGTATTACGATTTCCGGATAATACAGTTATAGCATGAATAAAGACAATTATCATGAACAAGGAAATATAATAATAATCCTTTTATTATTGCCTCTAGGGCATATTTCCAACAAGAGGCCACTTATAGTCCGGCCGCTAGGGCCGTCGCGTGTTCCTCTGTGAGCGGCGAGCGCTCTGTTATTCCGTTAACGGTGATGACGCCACGTGGACCGGGCATCTTGAGTGTAAGGTAGCCATAGTGCGGCAATGCGTTGAAGCGGGCGAAGGCCGTTCTTCCCAGCAATGCTTGATAGCCGCTTTGAAAGGGTGCGATGATGAAGAGGAGTTCTTCGCTTCTGGAGTTGCCTGGAGAGCCGAATGTTACCTCCAGTATGACGGACCCCCTGCTGTAGGCTTCAACGCCTGGTATCACCCCTTCAAAGGTGGTGTTGATCTTACTGATTCTGGATGGGTCTATCCCCATCTTGCGGACAGTGACCTCATATATTAAATTGAGACTACTGCCGCCGTCCATAAGGACGTGGGTGAGATGGTATCCGTCGATTATTGGGTCGAGCACCAAGGCATCTGATCCTTCGCGCCAAATACTAGTTCAGCCATCCAGGTGATTGAAGGTGATCGAATAAGACATCCAGTAGTTAGGCATGGGTACGATGGGCTCTACATCACGCGCGTCTTTATGGGCGCGTTCGTGCCTTCTCGAGGATTTGTGAGTCGCGTGGATCATATTCACTGTTTTAACCTCTGGCGGTAATTTTTCTGTCCCCCAGTGTTCGGCGGGCGAGGTTCATCCTCGTATTCACTTGGTGTTTCCCTTCCCTTGTGTTTGGCGTTTAGTTTGCCAGCCTACTTGAAGACCCAGCACTCTCTGTGCGTGTGGTTCACAGGTTTGTCAGGGGTGCCATGAATTTGGCATAGTCTGTCGGATTTCGTGTTCCGGCAGACCCTCAAGGTTCGAACTCTGGGGTGCACGCGGAGATCACACCTACTGCCTACCCGTGTCTCGTCGCCTTGCAAGGATCTAAACTACACGAAGAACAACACAAAGGACACAAGGTTTATACTGGTTCGGGCCACCATTGTGGTGTAACACCCTACTCCAGTGTGTGGTGTGTGGATTGCCTCTAGGGCAGATGATGAACAGTACAAGGAAGAACAGGCTCGCGAGGGTCTATTCTTGGCTGGTGCGATGAACTGCTAGGGGGAGTTCAGTCGCTTCTCTCTCTCTCTATCTTTCTATCCCTTGTTCTTTCAATGCCTCTACCTTGTGGGTGGCTAGTCCTATTTATAGGCGGAGGCCCTGGGCCTCTTCCCAAATATTGAGCGGGAAGGGCGCCAACAGTTGGCCATTTTGAAGGGGAACATCTAGTACACTTATCCTGACTAAAGTTGGTCCTCGCCTGCCAAGGATCCTGACGATGACGCCGGCTTGGGCTCCACGATGACCTCCATTCTGCCGTCCTGCTGGTCTTGGTCTTGTTGCACCAAAATGGTTGCCTCTGCTTGATGCTCTTGCCTGCGCTTGCCCCCTTTGCACCAAAGGGGAAACAAGGACTCTGCACAGGCCGGCGCCCGCCTAGCCTTGGTGGTCATGGCTTGCGTCACGGGCACCTCGTGAGGTACCCCGCCTTGATCTCTCCGCCTCCTCGTGAGCCAGCCTGACGAGGCTGTGCTTGAGGAAGCTTCCTGTCGTCCGCCCTGCGAGGCTTGGCCCCTCGCGTCTTGAGCATGTGTTGATGAAGATGGGCCGTACTGGGCCACTCCTTGAGCCACGCCACAGGCCACAGGCAGGCAAGTCTGGGTACCCCTGTTCCTAGAATGCCGACAGTAGCCCCCGGGCCCAAGGTGCGCTTGGACTTGGCTTAGCAGAGAAGCGAAGGGGCAAGTGCGAAGCACCGCGGGCCCCAATAGCCTACAGCCTTGGGCGCCGCGTGACGGTTGATTGGACGTGGGCGTCCTAGCTCCCCCATGACGCCTTGGTAACTGCACGATTTGACAAGTCCCTGCACGCAAAACGTGTCATGATTACCTGCGATCGTAGTGGTCGGCGGTTGGCCTCCCTCAGCTATATGTACGGAACGGCACGAGCCTTACCAGTTCACCCCTTCTTGCTAGTCCCCTTCTCCTTCCTGGCGGCTCGCCATCCCCATGGCCCCGCCGAAGAGGTTCTCGACCGCGGAGAAGGGAAAGGCCCGCCAGGAAGGGCCTGGCTCTCCTTCGGCCAAGCGTGGCCGGGGCCGCCCTCGCAAGCACCCTTCGGCCTCCGCCGCGTCCTCCCGTGGCCACGGGGACAGCCTTCTGCACGGCGGTGGGCGTTCGGCCGCCAACGAGAGGTACGCTGAGGCTGCGCGACCCCCAAGGCCGCGCATTCGCTCGGCGGAGGTGCTGACGGAGTTCGTCGTGTGGTCGGCGGACCCGACTGGCACCTGGCTCCAGCTCCCCCGCTTCTTCATAGGTGAACTTCCGGCTGGTGCCCCGGGCGGCCTTTGGCTTCAGGCGGATGGTTGCTGCAGCAGGGCCTCTTGGGCTACTCTGGAGGTCTCCACCGCCGGGGAGGCGGCCTTGACCCGCGACTGGCAGACATTTGCTCGCGCGCATGGCCTGAGCCGTCGGTGCACTCTACACTTCAAGTTCGATGGCGACGCCACCCTCTACGTGAGGGTGTTCGGGGAAGACGGTCGCCGTGCCGGATGCTGCCCCGAAGATGATGACCGCGGCCGCGCACCCAGCCCCGGCATTCGTCGGGGTGAAGGTGGCGGAGGGCGCGCAGGCAGCGGTGTTCGAGGCCCGCCAAGCTCTGGTGACTCCCCCTCAGACGGCAGCTCCTCCAGTGGCGGTCCCGACCAGCCCCCTCGTCGTCGCGCTCGCCTGGGAGAGGGCAGCGGGTGAGCCCGACGCCGCGCTCCGGTGAAGCGGGAGGAAGAATCCAGCTGAGCTCCGGAGGCAGTAATAGCCTTCGCTGGGAGTCGGGGCCGAGCAAGTCGTGCCCCCTTTTGCTTTCCTTTCTCTCCTGCGGGAAAAGAATGTAATTCGGTGCCCCACGGGGCGTGCTGAACTATCGCTGTTTAATTGGTGCACTGTTTCTACTGTTTATGTGTTGTGTTTTCGTTCTGTGTGTCTATGCACGGAAGTCACTAATCTTGGGGGGAGCTCGCCGCGGTCCTCGCCTCCCGAGGTTAGGGCCTTGTCCTGCGCCTTGTGTCCTGCAGAGTTTAGTCAGCAGGGGTAGTCTCCAGCCTTGGTGACGAGGGCAACCAGCTCAAGCCCCGCGACCGTGCTGCGATGCCCGTGGGGCACGGAATGGGAGGGGTGCTCCCGCAGCGGACTCGGACAGGGAAGTTCCAAACCACCGGGCAGAAAAACACTCGCGAGGGTGCCCATGCTCCTCCCTCGTGAGACTTTGCGCGAGAGAAAACGAGACAAATAAGTGAAATGGACGAAGGGTTGCGAGCTCGAAATGGCAATAGCCTCAGAAAAACTTCAAATAAAAACAAACAAGCCAACTGCGGAAAGCAAATGAAAGAAGCCACGTCTGGCACCTAGTCTAGTCTTCGACATCTTCTCACCAGCGCGGAGCTAAGTGCTGCCACTGGGCGTGGGCGGGAGCCCCCGAGGCCCGAGGGCGGCTCTCCGGAGACTCCGGGGCGTGTACAGCCCCACTCATTATTACGTGAGAGTGTCACGGGTAGGGATGGCAATTTTATCCATGGATCTGGATACCCATGGATACCCGACCCGGTTGGGCAAGGGTATGGAGCGCATTTCTGCCCATGGGTCCGTGGATATGGATACCCACGAACAGCCGAGTTGGGCACGTTTATAATTTGTGCTCCATGGATATCCGATGGGTACCCACATGACATGTGGGGCCATATGCCAGTGACATTAGAAAGAGCGAATCAATGGGAAATGGCAGGCAATATGCAACTGGTGCCATAAGCTATATGCTGTAGAATCAATCTCTGGTATGTCACACTTAAGGACTCATTGTATTACTTGTTGCCTACTTATGCATGTAGCTTATGTTGTCATTTGTGAGTGAATGATGATGAGCTAATTTGATCTTTGGGAAGGCTTCATGCTAACTCTTCTATGCCCATGGAGCTCCATGGGTATGTGGGTATCCAGCGGGTTTGGGCATGGGCACAAGTTGTGCCCATGGATAATTTGGTGGATGGGCAGAGAGTAGGAAGATGGGTCATGGTTTGGATTTGGACCAGCTCTACCCGCCCCAAACCCAACCCATTGCCATCCCTAATCACAGGCGGTGAGCTTCACAGGTGTTTGCCTTCTTCACAGGCACCGGGCCTTTTCCAAAACGCGACTTCTTCACAGGCATTCGCCTTCTTCACAGGCACCAGGCCTTTTCCAAAACGCAGCTACTTCACAGGCATTCGCCTTCTTCACAGGCACCGGGCCTTTTCCAAAACGCAGCTACTTCACAGGCATTCGCCTTCTTCACAGGCATAGGGCCTTTTCCAAAATGCAGCTACTTCATAGGCATTCGCCTTCTTCACAGGCACCGGGCCTTTTTCATGGGTAAAATCTTTGGAGATGTTGGATGTTCCATGCGTTCTGGATGGGCACCCCCTCCTGGGTCTCCAAGCGTGCGGAGCCAGGCCTGGAAACATGAACAACCTTAAACGGGCCCTCCCACATGGGAGAGAGCTTGTGTAGTCCCTCCCTGGAGAGAACCCGTCTGAGCACGAGATCCCCTACCTCAAGAGTCCTGGGGAGGATGTTGCAGCAGTGGTATCGCTACAGTGCTTGTTGGTACCTTGCTGCCCGCAGTGCGACTTCTCGGCGATGTTCCTCCCCCAGCATGAGGTCCGTCCCCTGCATGGCATCCTGCTGCGCTTCGTCGAACGCCAGGACCCGCGCGGAACGATGTCTAACCTTGTGAGGGAGAATGGCTTCAGCTCCATAGACCAGAAAGAACGGGGTCTCGCCAGTCGGCTTGGTTGCGGTCATGCGGATTGACCATAGCACAGACTGGAGCTCGTCGTGCCAGGCCCTGCCGCAGGCTTCCAGCTTCTTCTTGAAGGTCCTGGTTTTGAGGCCCCTCAGTACCTCCGCGTTGGCTCGCTCGGCCTGACCGTTGCTTCATGGGTGCGCCACCGAAGCATAGCATATCTGCGTTCCAAGGTTAGCACAGTATGTTTTGAAGAGGTTACTGGTGAACTGCGAACCGTTGTCGGTGATGATGCAGTTCAGCACCCCGAATCGGCTCACGAGGCCCTTGATGAACTTGACCGCGAAGCCTGCGGGGATGGTGCGGACGGCTTCCACCTCAGCCCACTTGGTGAACTTGTCCACGACAACGTAGAGGTAGTGGTAGTCTCCTGGCGCCCGAGGGAATGGACCCAGGAGATCCAGCCCCCAGACTGCAAATGGCCATGAGAGGGGTATAGTCTGCAGACCCCCCGCCGGCTGATGGATCTGCTTGGCATGGAACTGACAGGCCTCGCAAGCTTTCACCACTTCCACAGCATCATTGAGTGCCGTGGGCCAATAGAACCTGCTGCGAAACGCCTTGCCGACGAGAGTTTGTGACGACGAGTGATGCCCATAGTCCCCACCGTGTATGTCTGCCAGTAGCTCCTTCCCTTGCTCCCTGGAAATGCAATGTAGGGACACATCATTCGTTCGTCTCCGGTAGAGCTCTCCATCTTTAAGGCAGTATGTCATGGCCTGCCGTGCCACACGTTCCGCTTCCTCCTCCTTTTCCAGTAATGTGCCTTGTGTCAGGTAACTCCTAAACTCTGTGATCCAGCACCCCTCCTGAGGCTCCAGCGCCAAGAGCAAGCACGCTCCCGAGGTCAGGCCGCAGACCGGGGCTCCCGGGGCAGGGGGCTGGGGGAGCTCCCCCCGAGGCTGCGCTGTGCTTGACAGTGAAGGCGTTGTCGAGGGCTTGAAGAGCCGCTCCTCGAAGACGCCGGGCTCCTGAGGCAGCCGCCTGGATGCCCTTTTGGCAATGTCATCAGCCTCTTGATTAGTGCTGCGAGGCACATGCTGTAACTCCAGCCCCCAGAACTGCTTCTCCATCCTGCGTACTTCCGCAAGGTAGGCTTCCATGTGCTCGTCCTTTGGCTCGTATACTTTGTTGGAGAAGTTGACAAGGAGCTGCGAATCACCCTTGATGGTGAGGCGCTTCACCCCCAGGGCGACTGCGGCTTTCAGGCCTGTTAACAGGCCTTCATATTCTGCTATGTTGTTGGAGACATTTTCTCCGTGCTGGAAACAGAGTTGCACGACATAGTAGAGTTTGTCTTGAGTGGGAGATACGAGTACCGCACCAGCCACCGCGTCGTGTCGGGAGAACGCCTCGTCAAAGTACATGACCCATCCGTCCGGTGCCTCGCTTCCTGGGGAGAGTGATCGATCCTCGCCAGCCTCAAGGCCTGGCGCTTCCGTCCATTCGGCCACGAAGTCCGCAAGCGCGGCCCCCTTGATGACTCTGGTTGTGCTGAATTCTATCTGAAACGCTTGCAGCTCGATGTTCCACTCAGCGACTCTTCCGGCTGAGTTGGGGCTTCTGAGCACCCTTTCCAAGGGATATGCTGAGACGACCTTGATGGGATGGCCTTGGAAATAGTGTTGCAGCTTGCGCGAGGCTACTAGCAGCGCGAGGAGGAGTTTCTGAGGCATGGGGTACCGCGCCCTCGCGTCCCGCAACACCGTACTGACAAAGTACACAGGGTGCTCGACGAGGTGGGGTGTGCTGGCGCTGTTGGCGCCCTCCGGAGGCTGGGGCGCCTCCCGAGACAATGGAGCCCCAGGCGGCTGGTCGCTTAGATGAGGGGCCTCTTCAGTCCTGGGTGTGCTTCCCCGTTGTGGCTGGTCCTTCTCGGCTGCGACCGCGGTCTTTGTGAGGTCCTCTTAGTCCTGCTTTGCTTTAACCCGGACGGTTGCCGCGGTCTTGGTTCTACGCTCCTCCCTAACAGCCACCAGGGCTGCGCTGACAGAGTAGGGGGTGGCCGCAAGGTAGAGCACCAGGGGCTCTTGAGGACGCGGAGCCACCATCACCGGAGGGCTGGTTAAGTACCTTTTGATATCCTGGAACGCCTTGTCGGCCTCTTCAAGCCATTCAAAGGGACCCTTCTTCTTCATCAGCTTGAAGAAGGGCAGCACTCGTTCCCCCCAGCTTGGAGATGAAGCGCCCTAGCGCGGTCACGCGCCCGGTGAGCTTCTGCATTTCTCTGAGGGTCTTCGGCGGGCTCATGTCCTCGACTGCTTTTACCTTTTCTGGGTTGGCCTCGATGCCCCGATGAGATACGAGGAAACCCAGGAGCTTGCCCGAGGGGACTCCAAACACACACTTCTCCGGGTTGAGCCGCAGGTCCACTTCGTTAAGGCTCGCGAAGGTTTCCTCCAAGTCCTGTATCAGGGTTTTTGCCTCCCAAGACTTCACCACAATGTCATCAACATAAGCCTCAGCATTCCTCCCGAGCTGCCGACCCAAGGCGATGTGCATCAGCCACTGAAGGGTCGCACCGGCATTGCGCAACCCAAACTGCATGCACGTATAGCAGTACACTCCGCACGGGGTCAGGAAAGCTGTCTTTTCTACATCTTCCACTGCCATCTTAGTCTGGTGGTAGCCGGAGAAGGCATCCAGGAAGCACAACAAGTCGCACTCAGCGGTGGAGTCGACGATCTGGTCGATGCGAGGTGGCGGGAATGGATCCTGCGGGCAGGCCTTGTTGAGGTTGGTGAAGTCGACACACATGCGTTCCTTTCCCCCCTTCTTCGGCACGACAACTGGGTTAGCCAGCCAATCTGGGTAGCGGACCTCGCGAATGACCTCTGCCGCCTCCAACTTGCGGGTCTCTTGGACGATGAAAGCGTGGACTGCCGCCTCGCCTTCTGCTTCACGGGGCGCACGTTGGGGCACATGTTGAGGTGATGCTCGATTACGCCCCTCGGGGCCCCTGCTAGCTGATCAGGTTCCCACGCGAATACCTTCCTGTTCGCGCGTAGGAACTTCACCAAGGCTTCCTCCTGTTCGGGCTCAAGGTTGGTGCTGGTAGATCCATCCTCGTCGACCAGTACCTGCTTGGTTTCTGCCTTGTCCTGAGTGAATAGCTGCTTCTTCTTGGCTGGTGCAGCCCCCTTGGGCTCAGGGGCGTCTGAGCCGGCGGGCTGCGCCACTGCCGCGGCCTTGAAGGTAAGCTTGAGCGCTTGTAACGCATCCCCTATGTCTCCAGACACGGTGAGGACGCTGCTACTCCCGGGCATCTTCATGAGGTTGTACACTGGGTGAGTTGCGGCCATGGACCGGGCTAGTGTCGGGTAGCCAAGGATGGCATTGTATGGGAGGCCGATGGGGGCGATGTCGAAGTCGATTAGCTCTGTGCGGAAGTTGTTGTAGGTGCCGAAGGTTACCGGAAGGCGGATCTGCCCCGGGGAGCCGGTGGAGCCGCCTCTGACGCCCGAGAAGGGCTTGCTGGACTGCAGCCGCTCCGGCAGCACGTGGAGGAGGCTGAAGGCCTCCAGTGAGAGCACGCTGAGGCCAGCATCACCGTCGACAAGGGTCTTGGTGACGGCCACCTGACAAATGGTGGGGGTACATAGCATTGGGAGCGCGCCCGAGCAGGCTGAGTTGGAGGGGTAATCCTCCGAGATGAAGGCCAGATCGACTTTGGGTACCGCCCAGCCCGGAGGCGCCCCACGCGGCGTGGAAGCGGTACCGATCTGGCGGACGAATGACTTGATGTGGCGGCCTGAAGGTGGCGCCTGCGAGCCGCCTAGGAGAGCTGCGACGACTGGGTGCGCTGGTGCAGCGTACTGGGCGAGGAAGATGTCGCGCAGCTCCTCCCAGGAGGCCACGGAAGCCGTCGGCAGGTGGAGCATCCACATACGCGGGACGCCAGTGAGGGCCATGGGAAATCAGTTAGCCATGACCCTGTCGTCGCCCCCGGCCTCGAGGACGGCCTCCTCGTATGCCAGCAGGAAAGCCAGCGGATCGGCCATGCCGTCGTAGCGTGGTGGCATCTCCGGCTTGAACTTGTTCGGCCACTGCACCTGTCGCAGGGCGGGGGCCAAGGCTCGGGGCCCCCTGGCCCCCGTGCTGTCGCTGGCGACCGGAGCAGGCGGCACGTTGCCCATCATGGGGGCGAACCGCGGTGTTGGCGGAGAGCGGGTCGGTGGAAGGGAGAGCTCCAACGCACCCCTACCTGGCGCGCCAAATGTCGAATTTCGGGTTCCGGCAGACCCTCAAGGTTCGAACTCTGGGGTGCACGCGGAGATCACACCTACTGCCTACACGTGTCTCATCGCCTCGCAAGGATCTAAACTACACGGAGAACAACACAAAGGACACAAGGTTTATACTGGTTCGGGCCACCATTGTGGTGTAACACCCTACTCCAGTGTGTGGTGTGTGGATTGCCTCTGGGGCAGATGATGAACAGTACAAGGAAGAACACCCTCGCGAGGGTCTGTTCATGGCTGGTGCGATGAACTGCTAGGGGGAGTTCAGTCGCTTCTCTCTATCTATCTATCTTTCTATCCCTTGTTCTTTCGATGCCTCTACCTTGTGGGTGGCTAGTCCTATTTATAGGCGGAGGCCCTGGGCCTCTTCCCAAATATTGAGCGGGAACGGCGCCAACAGTTGGCCATTTTGAAGGAGAACATCTAGTACACTTATCCTGACTAAAGTTGGTCCTCGCCTGCCAACGATCCTGACGATGACGCCGGCTTGGGCTCCACGATGACCTCCATTCTGCCGTCCTGCTGGTCTTGGTCTTGTTGCACCGAAATGGTTGCCTTTGCCTGATGCTCTTGCCTGCGCTTGCCCCCTTTGCACCAAAGGGGAAACAAGGACTCTACGCAGGCCGGCGCCCGCCTAGCGCCCGCCTGGCCTTGGTGGTCATGGCTTGCGTCATGGGCACCTCGTGAGGTACCCCGCCTTGATCTCTCCGCCTCCTCGCGAGCCAGCCTGACGAGGCTGTGCCTGAGGAAGCTCCTGTTGTCCGCCCCGCGAGGCTTGGCCCCTCGCGAGGGTCTTGAGCATGTGTTGATGAAGATGGGTCGTACTGGGCCACTCCTTGAGCCACGCCGCAGGCTGCAGGCAGGCAAGTCTCGGTACCCCCATTCCCAGAACGCCGACATAGTCTGTCTAGGACTCTTTTCAGAATGGATGGTCCCTCTTTACTGCCTTTAGATGGCCTATTTTGCTGGTTAGGTCGAGAGCCCCTGAATCCGGCATTAACTGTTGTGTTATCCGGGCTCTCTTCCTTGTTTTGGCATTTGTTTTTGTTACGCCTTGGCTTCCCATTGCCATCCCTTATTTCGGACGTGCTGGGGTCGCTGGTGCCTTTACGGGCTAGCCAGCTATCTTCTCCTGCGCAAAAGTGGCTCATAAGACTTGTTAGGGCTGCCATTGTCCTTGGCTTTTCTTGGCCGAGGTGTCTGGCGAGCCACTCGTCACGGATGCTGTGTTTGAATGCCGCTAAGGCTTCGGCATCCGGACAATCAACAATTTGATTCTTCTTAGTGAGGAATCGGTTCCAAAGGTTGCGGGCAGACTCTCCGGGCTGTTGGATTATGTGACTTAAGTCGTCAGCATCCGGAGGCCGGACATAGGTTCCTTGAAAATTGGGCCTGAAGGCGTCTTCGAGTTCTTCCCATCTCCCAATTGAATTTTTGGGAAGGCTTTTCAACCAGTGTCTAGCTGGTCCCTTTAGTTTGATGGGGAGGTATTTGATGGCGTGAAGGTCATCCCCATGAGCCATATGTATGTGCAAGATAAAGTCCTCGATCTAGACCCTTGGGTCTGTCGTATGCCTCTATGTTCATAGGTTTAAAGCCCTGTGGAAATTCGTGGTCCAGTACTTCATCAGTAAAGCACAGGGGGTGAGCAGACCCTTTGTATCTGGACGTACTATGGCATGCCGTCGGCTGTTGTTGTGTTCGGTTTTTATTCTGAACTGGTATTTAGTTGTCATAATTGTTTTGACGACCACAGTCCCCTGCCGCGGTGTGTCCTTTAGATCCGTAGATGGACCTAGCTGCGCCAGCTTTCTTATCCAGGTGCTCACGTAGATCGTGCGCATCTTCGGTAGTTGCTTTGTTGTGGTTATGAAGTGGTACGTCTTGCCTCCTGGTCGTGTTATTCTTTGGTGGAACGGCCTCGTCGTCGAATTCTAGCAGTAGCTTACGTTTTGGGTAGCTCTTTGTGTGGCGATCGTCACCATATCTTTCTTCAGTGTCTAGCACCTTGTTCCATCTGCGATTGAGCGTTTCCTTGCGGCTTTAAGCCATTGCTTCTGCCTCTTCAGACTTCTCGCTGTGGCCATAAGCTTTCTGTGGAGGTTCTCTTGTTCCACGCATTCTTCCGGGATGATGAATGCGTCATCATCCGGACTGTCTTCTTGTCCTGGGCCGGTTTGATGAACTCGTCCCTCTGGATCATTGTCTTCGGGCGTCTGCTCCGAACTATGTTCGGCGTGACCTGGTTCGTCCTGCTCCATCGCTGGTTCCATTTGGTCGTTGTTGCCTTCGGGGTTGACCAGAGTATCCATCCTTCTGGCGCTCTTGCTGATACTTTTACTATTGCTGGATTTGGAACGGCGTTTGTGCCGTCGCTTTGGTTTTTGCCCAGGGGTTTTATCTTCCGGATTGTCACCGTCGTCTTCCTTGGGTGTATCCACCATGTATATGTCATGTGACGAGGCAGGAATCCGGTACCTCATAGATTCTGAGTCTTCGCCTGCATCTCGTCCATACTATCGATGCCTTCAAAGTCGAAGTCAAGCACGTCGGTTAAATCATCAACTGTGGCTATGAAGTGGGTGGTGGGTGGGCTTCGAATCTCTTCATCGCCTGCTTCCCACTTGAGCCGGACATAGTTCGGCCCGGAATTCTCTGTCAGAGAGAGAATTTTTAATGAGTTTAGTATGTCGCCAAAGGGCGAGTGCTGGAAGATGTCCGCAGCGGTGAACTCCATTACCGGGGCCCAACCAGGCTTGGTGGGCTCGGGAGTGCGCGGACCGGGACCTACGACCAGATATGAATCCGGGGGTCCGGAGTCACAGGCTCCCTCAAAAGTGAGGCCTGTGTTCGGCTCCATCGCCGATGAGGGTACGGCCTGCGGGGCGGGGTCCAACCCTCCGTCCTTAGGCAACGCAACCTGCCCCGGATTTAGAACCGAGGCTTCTGCCGGGGTGATATCCCGAGCATCGTCTGATAGCAGGTCTAAGCCGTGCTCATCGTGACTGTTCGGCGCTCCTGATGCTGGCCCGAATCCGTCGAAGATCAAGTCCCCGCGAATATCCGCTGTGTAGTTCAAGTTTCCGAACCTGACTTGGTGGCCGGGGGCATAGCTATCGATCTGCTCCAGGTGGCCAAGCGAATTGGCCCGCAGTGCAAAGCCGCCGAACACGAAGATCTGTCCGGGGAGGAAAGTCTCGCCCTGGAAAGCGTTGTTGATGATGATTGAAGGAGCCATCGAGCCTGACAGCGACGACACAGAGGAACTCTCAATGAAAGCACCAATGTCGGTGTCAAAACCGGCGGATCTCGGGTAGGGGTCCTGATCTGTGTGTCAAGGCTGATGGTAACAGGAAGCAAGGGACACAGATATTTACCCAGGTTCGGACCCTCTCGATGGAGGTAAAACCCTACTTCCCCTTGATTAATATTGATGATATGGGTAGTACAATAGTAGATCTACCACGAGATCGTAGAGGCTAAACCCTATGAGCTAGCCTATGATGGTATGATTGTAATTGTGATCGGCCTTTTAAGGACCAACCTCTCCGGTTTATATACACACCAGAGAGGGCTAGGGTTTACATGGAGTCGGTTACATGGAAGGAAATATAATATCCGGATCGCCAAGCTTGCCTTCCACGCCAAGGAGAGTCCCATCCGGACACGGGCCAAAGTCTTGAGTCTTGTATCTTCATGCTTCAATAGTCCGGACGTTGTACACAGTCCGGCTGTCCGGATACCCCCTAATCCAGGACTCCCTCACCTGGCACTCGGACTGGATGGAGAAACTCGACAAATCTCACGTCGTGTACGCGGCCAAGGAGGCGTACACGTGCTACGACATGTACAGGCGGATCGTTGACATGAGGAAGTGCCTCCTTCCCCAAAACGGCCAGGGATCCAGCCAGAAGCAGAGCAATGGCAAGCATCATCGCAACAAGAAGTAGATGATTAGATCCTCATTTCTCCTAGTTTAGTATGCATGTAATTGCTTACTTTGGTGCGTGAAAATGTTATGTGTGTAGTCAATTGTGTAATTGTATGCTTAATCTGGTTATGCAATGTCGTCTTTTTAAGTATATATATGTTGATGCTCTGTAGCTAGAGCAAATCACATCACACGCGAACTAGACAATGGAACCCGTCGGTGATGATTTCATCAATCACTCACAATTTTATACCAGCAATCGTTTGCTCACAACACACACGGCTTGTTAACAGGAATCGTTTGTGTTGTTATCAGTCTTCCCACACATTTCTGATTACAGACCTGTTTGCCGCGTATCACACACATCTTGTTAACGTTTCTGTTCTCTTGGATCAACACAAAAAGTTAGTCTGAGTGAACTGTATGCCGTATATCGCACACACCTTCATCTGGCTGTCTGTTTCTGTTGTTCTGCCTCATCAAAAACAGTTCATTCGAGTGAACCATATGCTCTACATTGCACACGCCTTCATCTGGTAGCCCGTTTCTTTTGTTCATCCTCATCGCAAACAGTTAATTGAACTGAACCGTATGTCCTGAATCGCACACGCAACAAAAATCGGAACCGTGTTTGATGCATCCGTCATCGCAAACGTTTTGCACCTTTTTTGATGGGTTTTTTACACCACCGTTTGCAATTATTGCATCACACGCAGTTTCGTCAAAGGGTCTATGACCGTAGTGTCATGTTAGCAGCATCCTGCAGTAGTGGTTAATGAAGGTATTGTCTTGGGACATAAAATTTCTGAATGAGGTATTGAGGTGGATAAAGCTAAAGACGCAATTGAGAAAATGCCATGTCCTAAATATATCAAAGGTATTCGTAGTTTCCTCGTTCATGCTAGTTTCTATAGGAGGTTTATTAAAAACTTCTCTAAAATTTCTAGGCCTCTTACAAATCTTTTACAAAAGGATGTTCCATTTGTTTTTGATGATGATTGTGTAGAAGCCTTTGAAACACTTAAGAAAGTCTTAATTTCTACACATGTTGTTCAACCACCTGATTGGAACTTGCCTTTTGAAATTATGTGTGATGCTAGTGATTATGTTGTTGGTGTTGTCTAGGACAAAGAGTTGATAAGAAACTAAATGTTATTCATTATGCTAGTAAAACTCTAGACAGTGCCCAATGTAATTATGCTACTACTGAAATTCTGAAAAAGAGTCTTTAGCAGTGGTGTTTCCTTGTGATAAATTTAGATCTTATATTGTTGATTCTAAAGTTACTGTTCACATCGATCATGAAGCTATAAAATATCTTGTGGAAAAGAAAGATGCTAAACCTAGGCTCATTAGGTGGGTTCTCTTGCTACAAGAATTTGACTTACATATCACTGATAGAAAGGGAGCTGAGAACCCCGTGGCTGATAACTTGTCTAGGCTAGAAAATATTCTTGATGACCCACAACCTATTTGTGGCACCCCAGCTCAGAGAAACCGGAACGCCCCGTATTCCAGCCCAGAGATCGAGCTGAAGTCCCCTGGAATATGACACTGCTTGGCATAGAACAAATCAGCTCTCTATTACAATACAAATACAAGGTCTCCGATATGATAATGAATAACACCAGCACGGCGACACTACACCAACCACAGTTGCTCTCTGCAGGTAGCATAACAACTTGAGGCAGCGGAACAACGGGCAACGATGATGGACTCCAATCTGCAGGGACTCTGGCTGGAACGTTTATCCTAGATCGCGAACACAGGAACCACACCACTCAAGCAAGCAAACCAGACACGGCCTGCAAACTGGCATGACATGCCAGGTCAGTACATTGAATGTACTTGCAAGCTCACAATAACCAAAAAGCAGTCAAGACAAACAACAGCATGGCATTAACAGGTTAAATCAATCATGAGCATGATACTAACAGAACAACATGGCATGCACAAACTGAACATGATACGGCTAGAACAAGCATAGCATGAGCATATGAACATGATGATACTACACACAACAGGTTAACATCTCATGCCCCAACTTACTCTTGCTCGGTGGTTACCTCGTAACCATCTCATGCATCAACTTACCAGCATCGGTATCCACGATACCGTCGTGATCCTCTCACGATCACATAAAAATCAACCAACTTCAGTATCCACGTTACCTCTGTGATCCTCTCTCGATCACAACCAACCTCTTTATCATCATTGAACTGGGGTTATTATTAATCAAGTTATTATTATAGTTGGCTTATAGTGTGACCTACTATGGACTGCGCCCATATCCGTGGGCGTGGCTATTGATAGATTAAACACACACTCTGCAGGTTAGTACACTGTACCCACACCACAGAACCCATGGCCTCGCACTCCCATTCGGGTGGACCAACGGCATTCCGACAAAACCAATCTATTGCCATCACACTCTCCCAGCCACTCCGACAAACTCCCCTTTTGGCTAAGTCATGGTTGGCCCCGTGTCTCCTCGTGACACCCAATGGCCACCGTCATGGCAAAACATAAACGGTCCCAAACGGGGACAATGGATCCATATTCAACAACGGGCACACAAGGCTTATGGCTGCTTACCTGATCAGGTTACCGCACACACATAACCTTCCCTCGTTGGAGGCACCGGCATGAGGCATGACAATAGACCGCATTAGGGCCTTCCCATAGAAGGAAACTGTGGTTGCATTGGTCAGCTCAATTTGGTGGCACCATGACTCAGCCTACAGTTCTTCAAGTTCATTTAAGTCTGGTTAAACTTGAATGCAATAAGCTGAGCCATATTAAAATAACATGATGCAACTACAATGCAAGATACGAACATGAGCATGGATGTGCGACATAATCATCAAGCATATCAACAACAATAGATCATATATCTGAATGAGCATGGCATACTAACGAGCATGAATATTGATGTCTACTATGCAACCTTCTTCTTGTAGACGTTGTTGGGCCTCCAAGTGCAGAGGTTTGTAGGACAGTACAAATTTCCCTCAAGTGGATGACCTAAGGTTTATCAATCCGTGCGAGGCGTAGGATGAATATGGTCTCTCTCAAGCAACCCTGCAACCAAATAACAAAGAGTCTCTTGTGTCCCCAACACACCCAATACAATTGTAAATTGTATAGGTGCACTAGTTCGGCGAAGAGATGGTGATACAAGTGCAATATGGATGGTAGATATAGGTTTTTGTAATCTGAAATTATAAAAACAGCAAGGTAACAAATGATAACAGTGAGCATAAATGGTATTGCAATGCTAGGAAACAAGGCCTAGGGTTCATACTTTCACTAGTGCAAGTTCTCTCAACAATAATAACATAACTGGATCATATAACTATCCCTCAACATGCAACAAAGAGTCACTCCAAAGTCACTAATAGTGGAGAACAAACGAAGAGATTATTGTAGGGTACAAAACCACCTCAAAGTTATTCTTTCTGATCGATCTATTCAAGAGTCCGTAGTAAAATAACATGAAGCTATTCTTTCCGTTTGATCTATCCTAGAGTTTGTACTAGAATAATACCTTAAGACACACATCAACCAAAACCCTAATGTCACCTAGATTCTCCATTGTCACCTCAAGTATCCGTGGGCATGATTATACGATATGCATCACACAATCTCAAATTCATCTATTCAACCAACACAAAGAACTTCAAAGAGTGCCGCAAAGTTTCTACCAGAGAGTCAAGACGAAAACGTGTGCCAACCCCTATGCATAAGTTCACAAGGTCACTGAACCCGCAAGTTGATCACCAAAACATACATTAAGTAGATCGCATGAATATTCCATTGTCACCATAGATAAGCACATGCAAGACATACATCAAGTGTTCTCAAATCCTTAAATACTCAATCCGATAAGATACTTCAAAGGGAAAAATCAATCCATTACAAGAGAGTAGAGGGGGAGAAACATCGTAAGATCCAACTATAATAGCAAAGCTCGTGATACATCAAGATCGTATGACCTCAAGAATACGAGAGAGAGAGAGAGAGAGAGAGAGAGATCAAAAACATAGCTACTGGTACATACCCTCAGTCCCGAGGGTGAACTACTCCCTCCTCATCATGGAGAGTGCCGGGATGATGAAGATGGCCACCGGTGATGGATCCCCCCTCTGGCAGGGTGCCGGAACGGGCTCCCGAGAGGTTTTTGGTGGCTATAAAGGCTTGCGGCGGCGGAACTCCCGATCTATGGTGCTCCCCGATGTTTTCTGGGTATATGAGTATATATAGGCGAAAGAAGTCGGTCAGGGGAGCCACGAGGGGCCCACGAGGGTGGGGGCGTGCCCAGGGGGGTAGGGCGCGCCCTGGACGGCCACCTCGTTGCTTCCCTGACGTCTACTCCAAGTCTTCTGGATTGCATTTGTTCAAAAAATAACTCTCCCGAAGGTTTCATTCTGTTTGGACTCCGTTTGATATTCCTTTTCTACGAAATACTGAAATAGGCAAAAAACAACAATTTGGATTGGGCCTCTGGTTAATAGGTTAGTCCCAAACATAATATAAAAGTGTATAGTAAGGCCCATTAAACATCCAAAACAGATAATATAATAGCATGGAACAATCAAAAATTATAGATACGTTGGAGACGTGGTAAATCATAGGTGAAATGTTCGTTCCATCGTTGAATAACCTTTGTGTTGTTTGCTCATGTAATCAATCAAACCATTTGTTTTAGAGATCATGTAATAATTCTTTTTTGGTTTTTGGTTTTTGGTTTGTAATTTTATTTGAGCACAAGTCGGTATTAATTGATAAGACTTGGAGACATTTCATTTTGATTGCTGTGCTAGACCTACAAATATGCCAATCGGGATGAATGTGCATTTAGCAATAATAGTAGTATAGATGGACCATAAGTGGCAGGCATCGGAAAGGGCCAAGATGGCTTGGCTAAAAAAAGGATGTTGTTGTAGCAAAAAAAGTACAGCGGTCTGGCTTATGTATGTTAGTTGATATTATTGATCCATATACTCTATAAGTGTTTATATGTCTGTTAGTTCTGTACATTCTTGGTTGATTGACTCGGTATTTGATTCATGATACATCGCTTGTGTACATATCTAAATGGGAGTGCACATTATGCTGCGTGTGACATTTGTGTTGGACATGAAGTGTCCCAAATATTCGAATTCACCTTAAACTGGATTCTAGCTTCTGAATTTGAGTATCGGTATTTGTAAACCATATTCATATATGACAGTGGAATACATCTTTGTCGTCCTTTTAAACATATATAAAAACACATAGAATGATTTATAAAGACTCGTATAGGAATACAAAATGGATTTGAATTTAGTTGCCAGGGTAAATGTGGATGCTTATTGTCCGAAAATTCGAAAGAAGCGGCAAAATGTCCACTACCACGTCGGCAGCCCGAAGCCAAGTGTTTGGGAGATGGAAATTACTGTCTACCCATTACACGGACAATCCATCGGCCCGATTTCCACTGCTCTAAATAGGGGTAGGTTAGTAACTTCAATTAGACGTGACACGAACGCCTCTGAGCCCATTCCGACACGGTGGGCGACAAAACACATTTGATTCAAGCTCGTCCGAAAGACCTCTGTTTCTCCCTCCATTTCCCCATTCATACACGGTGGGCGGCAAAACAAACTCGACTCGGCCGAAATTGATGTAGTCAAATATTTTCAATAGGGGCAGGTTTGTAACTTCACTCACACGTGACACAACCGCCCTACCTGTCAGCCCCTTTCATACACCGTGGGCGCCAACCATGGGCGCCAACCACCCTCTCCTCGCCCGAAATCGCTCTGGGCAAATATTGGCGAGATGCGAGATTACCGTCCTATCCCCAACCGACGAGACGTCCAAATTTTAAACGGGAGCTAAGTTCGTAACTTTCCCATATTTCAGACAGGCGCGTCCCAAAAACTTGGTTCCCCTTACCTCTCCCTCCATTTTCCCATTCATACACCGTCCGCGCTAGAACACCAGCCTTCATCCGCCACCCCATCCATCGCCGTCGTCCTCCACCCCATCTATTGCCACCGTCCTCCACCACATCCATCGCCATCGTCCTCCACCATGCTGGAGCGCCTACCAAGACCGCATCGTCCACTGCTAGAGATGGACGTTTCTCATCCACGGCGATGGACCAATAGCCTTGCATCGTGTCCTCTCGCTTCATCAACACTGTCGTCCTCTTTGCCGGGGCCGCTCACACGACCTTCTCTTCCACCGCAACGGGACTTATCCCCCGATGCACCCGTCTACCATCGCAGATCCGCTTCAACGCCATCGCACCCCCGATGCCTACACGGCGCCGCAAGAGAGGTGCTAGTTCATATCTCCTCAACTTTTTGATCTCAACAAGAAAATAGATCTTAACTTGGTTACTCTACTTTCTTTTAAGCTCTTAGAATTTAGTTCTTAGTTCGAAGCAAACAATGGATGCTAAATATCATTTCTCCGGTTTGCAGCTTCAAATCTGCCATGGCACAGTCATAATATGGTTTAATTGATCATGCTTGGGGTTTAATTGATAATGTTGGTTCCGTGGTTGTTTCTTTAATAGAAAATGGAGGGGAAACCCTCTTTTTCTAAAAAAATATGCTTAGAGTTTCCCCCTTTTATGATCATTATACGATCAGAATACGTGCTTCGTGTCATAATAGCACTGCTCCACCCATCAAGCTAAACAAGCTTAGTTGTTCAAATACGAATCTGATATTATTAAAATAGAGTCATTTAATTGGTCAGCTAAATGTTCCTAAATTAGTTTCGAAAATGCATGTTCGCCGCTCGGGTGTGTATCTCTACAGGATGCCCACGGTGGGCCGGCCCACCCCAGGATTTTGGGTCGTCCCAGGCCCCGATTCCCCTCTGTTCTTCGGCGCGCTTCCGATCTCTACTCGCCCCCAGCCGCCTGCCTCGCAGGCGACTTGCCGTCCCCGGACGGCATGACTCTAGGAGGAGACGCCAGACTAACAGGAGGTCAGGAGCCGCTCGCCCAACAGCGTCACCGCTGCCCGGGCGCGCTGTCGTGCCTACCTTCCCAGTCCGTTCAAGGCTCAGGCGTGCAGCACCCACCAAGCCAACCCAATTTATCCTGAGATACGTCGTCAACACTCAGCAGCCACTCCTCATCACCCATTTTCTAATTGATTCATTACTCATTAGGCAGGATTGTCATTAGGGTTTGTTGTGTGCTCAGTGCTACCTACACTTAATGGTTCAGATGTATTTCGGTAATCTTTAGTACCTCTAAAGTTCACGGGGTTTTCAAAATTCCGGCCCTCAAAAAAGACACTAGTCATTTTGGATTGTTGGTCGTAGTGACATTGACCCAGATTACTACTGCAAGCCAGGTATGTTGACAATTTTACTTGTCTTTCTTACTCATTTGATGTAATATCCAATTATTCACGTCGATTAGTTGCAAACAATAAGTGCTAGACAAACTTCTTGATTCAGATTTTGGACGGTCTCTTACTGCTGTTACAATTCTGCATACTTGTCCTAGTAAGCTCACAAGTAAATGATTGATTCACTACATCTATGCTTGCCTTGTCATATTTGTTGTCAATATTCTTTTAGGGTGGACCACCCTGTTTCTAAATACTGGAACTGTAGGCATGAGTGAATAGTATTTCTCTATGTGATCTCTTCCATCATGTGTGGGCAACAAACACTGCATTGTATAGATGTCATTTCCAGCTTTTACATAGGTTTCGATCTTTTATATGGAATACAATCTGCCTACTTGCTTTGTGTCGCACTACCAACACTCCACCCTTGAAGCTAAACATTATGCCACTCATAATTCCTTAGTTTATTTGTTCAAATACGAATTTCATATGATTCTAATGTCCCTACTTCAGTTTTGAAATGTGTGTCTGCCTGTTATAGAGACATAAGCGGTTTGTATTTCTGTGTGTGGTCTGGTCAGCATGGTTGGGGGTGAACTTTGCATATGCAGGGGTTTATAGGGAGACACTCTTCGAGTTGAATCCGCAATGCATTCCATAGATAATCTGACTACTTTTTATTTTTTTCATGAATCTCAGATTTTGAACAGCATCATAATGATTATGAGCTTGCGTGCATGAAAAGAATAAAGCACAACAATTCCATGGCTGTCAAACTTGGCATTAAGGGACTGAAATCAAGTCTGGATGCAATGCAATGCAAACGTTCTCCACCTACAGATTCATACTTAGAATATGATCCTAATAGTGATTCTGAGCTAGAGGGAGACTTAAGTCACTGTAGCTCCCTAGTGAAGGAGTCAGAGGAAGATGCCCTATCTTATTCACCCATCAAGGTGCTTTCTCTAACTTTCCAAGGTTACATTGGTCGCACATATCTTGCAACTGATGCTTTGCATTGCTTCTACTTTGTTGAACTGACATTAGCTTAGTTTACACATCGTGTATGTGAATACGCCCTGCCTATCCATTTTTAGTACATATTCCATCTATCATCATACCATATTTTACCCATTCAAATGTTGTTCTTGTGTATCAGACGTTGAAAAGGAAGAGGGTGATTGCTGGTCGTGGAGGAGCACAAGCAAAGTATTTGGAAAAGCTAGTGGCACCTGATAAATTAAATAGCCCATTAGGTGTAGTTGCAATATCACCTGACCCACAAAACACCCCAACTCTAGCAGACTCTAGCCCTACTACACTGGTCATTTCTGATGCCCCAACTCAGCAGACTCCAACTGCAGTAAACAGTATGATTATGCCAGTTGACATAGCACCAGCTCTACGACGCAAAACCCCCAATCCAGCAAAGAGTACACCAAATCCAGTTGCCAAATCCCTTTTCGAACCAGAGAGAGCCCCAATTGCAGCAAATAGGACCCCCATTCCATTTCTTCCCAGTTTAGAAGATGAAGCTTATATTGTTGTCAGGAACTTTGTGCGCATCTTTCTTTCATGGAAAGATTATACCGCAGACACAGAACAATTTCCAGTCTTCCTCCGCAACTTATGCATAGGTGATGTACTAATGTTATTCATGGTCATTACTGCATATGTTTCTGGTGACAGAAGACACAAGATTAAATTCTTTTAAATAGGCGAGGAGCAAACTGGATAGTGAAGACGAGCAAGGGTTGGTTGCGCTTTTCAAGCACTCATTGATGAAGTATCGTTCCTACCTGAGGCAAGCGCACTTCGATGGCAAGCCTCTAAACAAAATTTCTGTAAAGTCTCCGGTGCTACATTTATCCGACGGTGACTGGAATAATCTTGTTACACATTGGTCTCAGCTGCAGCGTAAGGTACTGTCTATGATATCACATCACAATTTGAACTACATTTCTGCATTTGACTTAATGTCTCACTTGTATGAAAACTGTTAGCAGAAGAACATTCATTCTCAAGGGACCACAGAATCTCGCAACTATACTGCACACTGCATTGCTCTTGTGAGTACCTCTTGCCCTGTATGACCATACTTACTTTCATAGCTGTTTGATTACGTAGCATCACTGCACATGTTAGCCTCGTAATCGTCCATTTGGTGGTCATTGTAAGATCCATATGTACTCTTACATAAATTTAGAATCAACCCAATGCTTTTGAAGAGGTTTAGCTCTGCAGTCCTCTTGTAAGGACTGAGCGTCGTCTATCACTGTACTTACATTAACAGCTACTCCCTCCGTCCCATAATATAAGAACGTTTTGTACAATACACCAGTGTTCAAAACACTCTTGTATTATGGGAAGAGGGATTGGTTCATTGTGTAGCATTCTGCATCTTATCTCCCTCCCTACCATTTACTAAAAAAGATCAGATCTATATTTAATCTTACCAACTAGTAGAATACACAGACAATGCCAGTGCAGAAGTGTAGCCCATTGCTCTTGTCAGTACATTTTGTCCTGTAACGCTTGTACTTCCAGGGATTGGTAGTTGATTATGTAGCATCAATCT
Organism: Triticum dicoccoides; assembly: GCF_002162155.2. Taxonomy (NCBI): domain Eukaryota; kingdom Viridiplantae; phylum Streptophyta; class Magnoliopsida; order Poales; family Poaceae; genus Triticum; species Triticum dicoccoides. The sequence continues at coordinate 409,519,363 of NC_041381.1, read as the reverse complement.
GCATCTTCTCTTCATTATCCTCTATCCCTTCCAGTATTATCATATCTATAATTACTCTCTACAAAATGTAGAGTACAGGCAATGCTTACGAAGAAGATTCTGTGCTGAAATTCTTGAGTTATCCTTCCCTTGACATGGAGAAGGGCATTATAAAGCCGGTGTTAACTGTTAATGTAAGTCAGTCCTTCTAAAGCCTTTATCCTCAACTGCTGTTTAATTTGCTCATACTCCCTATCATTTACTGCTGTTTAGTTCGATGTTTCTACTAAAATGCATGTTCGCAAGAACCGTAAGTTCTAAGTTTTACTTGTAAAACCAAATTCCTTATTCATACCATGCACATTACTCAATACTCCCTATATGTATGCTTGTTTTGTGGATCTATAATCCAATGTGTGGTGAAGCATCCCACGTTTGCACCTTATCATCTCCTGTTTTATCTTACTGATGTGGCTGATGATATGAACAACATGCCATGCACATTAACCAAAATAGATACAATGATTTTCTTTGCCCTTCATCTATGCTTGTTATGTTGACATGGTAATCCAGTAGTGTGGTGAAGCTCCCCGCATTATGAACAATGCCAAATTATGCTATTGATATTTTGAACTTACTCTTTATTTTCTAATTTGAAATTGGATGGAATTGACAGCACAGTTATCATCTTTGTTTATACACGTGCAAAACCTGTCATCTATCTGCTTTGTTTTAGGGTGATATGCCTGATGGCATGCACAAGTCTGCTGAAGGCTGTCAGACAAACCCAACATATATTGCAACAAAGAAGGCAAAACATCTTGAAGATAGCGAGACAACCCCAAAGTCTTGTCTTGATGCAATGTTCAAGTTACTTGAGACTAGCAGTTCAGACAAGCTCACAGAATTCGTTTTCTGAATCAATTCGACTTCTTCAGTCCAAGTTCTAGCGGAAAGGCATTCTGCAACTCAACTTCGACTTGAAGTCCTATCTCTAAGAAAGATTGCGGAGAACACTAATGAGAACCTCATTGCTAAACAGGTACACCTTGAAGCTATGACCGACATGCTAGGCCGGTCTCATGGCCTTGCTCAGCAGCTTGCGCAGCAGTTCCCCTGCAAGGCTAACCTTTCTTGAACTGCCTTGGAAGTGGTCTCGGTTCAGCATTATTTTGTTACACTGCAATGATGCCCAATTTTTGTAATCTGATTCTTCGTTGCGCTTTATGATCACTGATGGCGAACTTCGATGCCCAATGGATGTAATATACCTTAAATCCTTTATTGTATAGTGTAGGTTTATTCTTAGTTACTATGCCGTAATTTCTTTATTCTATAGAGTAGGTTTGTTCTTAATTCCTACTAGTTGCTGCCATCATTCGCTATCTGAAAAAAAATCAAATGTAGTCGACCGGGCCGAAACATTCGACTCTAACGGGCCTGGTTTTTAGGGGGCCACAATTGGGCCGACCTGCGTCTTTCTTGGGCCCGAATGATTGGGGCCTTCACACTTTGCGCCAGGCCCACAGCTTACACTAGCCTATCTTTTATTTGGGCCTTTTGTGGACCCAGCGCTTAGTTTGGCCCAGGTAGCGTTGGGCCATTAACAGGATGAATATTGTACTGGCCTGTTACGGCCCAGATGAAACCATGGGCCTTTAGCAGGACGAAATGCATGTTGGGCCTCAATTTTCACAAGTCGTCGACGGGCCTTCAGCAGGCTGAAATGTAGACCGGGCCTTTTTGGGCCCAGTTGGGTCACGGGCCGTTACCAGGCCAAAACATATCTCGGGCCTTAGTTGGCCAACTGATATCATGGGCCTTTAAAGAGGCCGAAAGCTTAGTACAGGCATCAACAGGCCGAATTATGCGACAGGCCTTTAACAGGCCCAGAGTCACGTTGGGCTTAACTGTTGCCACCTTTATCACAGGCCATTAGTGGGCCCGATGTACCGTCGGACCATATATGGACTATGGGCAACACGGGCCATTCCCAGGCCGAAAGTCACACCGGGCTGAAATGGGCCCATGTCTACATCGGGCCTCTAACAGGCCCAAAGTCACTGGGCTGTAATTGGGCCCAAATATTCGGCAAACAATTAACAAGCCAAATCTGGCTTCGGGTCATAAATGGGCCCAAATATTCGGCGAACAATTAACGGGCTAGATCTGGCTTTGGGCCGTAAATGGGCCTTTATTAAGCAGGCCGTTATTGGGCTGGCCCACTAGTACCTTAGTAAGTACTACGGGCCTTTGACTAGGCCGGCCTTTTTAACCTATATGGGCCTCTGTTGGGCCCAGCCACGTGTCGACATATCATAGGCATGTCTCCTCCAATGGACGGGCGACATCTGGCCCACTGACAAGCTAACAGGTGTTCCCTCTAGCAAATCAAAACTTTACACGTGGAAATTTCCCACTGGTCTGGGCTGTTAACGGGTTATCGGATCCAAAACCCGCCTGATAGCTTAACGGCGTCCCGTTATGGTGGATGCCACGTGTCAGTCACCCTTGACGAAAGCATTTCTGTGATGCGCGATTTATCGTCATGGAAGTGGACACTTCCGTGATGATAATTTTGATAATGTCATGGAACACTTCCACGACAGCACAGGTATGACTATCTTGATTCTGTCATAAAATCGTCATGGATGTACATGCATGACAAAAAACGCGACCTACTATGACAAACACGTATCATCACGGAAGTGTATTTTTTTTGTAGTGATTCCAGAATAGAAACATGTACTAGAAGATAAGACAGTTAACAAAACGAAGAATGCTTGAGAACAGTACTATGAAATGTAGCAATTGTTGGACCAAACTGCTAAACATTTTACAGGACCAAAGTGTTAGCTGAACATTACATTTCAGAGGACCAAACTGTTAACTGAACATCAGATTGCATATTAACATTACAGAGGAAAAATCACTAGAAGGCACTAGCGGTGGCCTCGAGAAAATAGCACGAATTGTATTTTAAAGTAGACAACCGCGTGGCGGTGTCGACGGTGCCCTCAAAGATGAGGTGCTCCTCCAAGATCCGGTGGTCGGCACGCATGGCAGTCATAGCGACCTCGTGCACGCGTGTGGCCGTGATTTGCTTCTCCGCTGCTAGATGCTACTGAGCTCCATGTTATACTGCGTACAAAATGGCTATGGGCGGCGCTTAATTGGAGGAGGGGGACAGTGATTTTGGTGGAAGGTGTCGCACCGTCGGTCGGGGCATGTGGGACGGGAAAGCAGGAGGATGGTGTGGGTGGGGTGTGGATTACCTGACCATATTGACGAGGCCGCACAGCAAGAAGAAGGGTCAGCATCGAGGAGGCCACGCAGCAAGAAGAAGGGTCGCACGCGAGGAGGCAGCGCTGCAAGAAGAAGGGTCGCTAGCGAGGAGGCGGGCTGCATGAAGAAGGGTAGATCGCGAGGAGGCGGCGCTACAAGAAGAAGGGTCACCGGTGAGGAGGCTGAGCTGCCAGTAAGCAGTAGTGAAGGTTTGAACTTGGAAAGCAAGGAGGAAAAGTGAAAATGTGGCTTTTGGTGGGAGGAAGGGGGCGGGGAGATAGATATTTCCGTGGTGGCAGAAAAAATTCGCTCGGTGCCACGAGAAACTGGCGCACAAGTGTGGTTCAAGCGGGAGCGGTGGACTGTAGACGATGAAGCTTCCTACATAAGCCAGACAAAACGGTGCGTCAAGATATTTTTTATCGCATCCCACATGATTCTTTCTAGTAAACTATTTGTGGTATACATGATTTTTTCATTATGTTTTGAAAGACAAAATGGTATTACAGAGGGAAAGGATGGTGTTTGAATTGCTAGAACTGTACAGTGAACATGCAACTACATGAGTGTCGTGTTTAAATTGGGAATTATTCCGGACTCGTTTGGCATTTTTTATGCATTAATTGAGTTTCTTGGCATTTAATGTGCATAATTCAAATTTGAACTACAAGCACATGCTCCAGTGCACCAAAGTTTGTTGAAAAATTGCATGTGTGCCTTTGGGTGAATTTATAAGACTCATGCAAGAAATGAGAATGAAATTCAAACATCTGGGCGTCGTGGCTCGGCTAGGAACATTGAGAAACTTGGTTTTAAATTCCTAGAAATTCAAAACTCACCTGAAAATCATGAAACTTGGCATGGTGTCATTTTATGGCACCAACATGTTGTGGTAAAAAAAATGGCCGCATTTGGACAAGTTTTTGGTATAAGCTTCTTGCAAACCGGAGCTTCTCTTGAGAAGACTCGTGGTTCCCTAGGGGGGACGTGTCACCTTTGTGTTTGAAACGACATACGCTGCCTCCCCCCTTGTTTTTCACAGAGGCAACATAGAACTATATGAGTGCCGCATTAAAATATGGAATTATTTCATGTTCGTTTGGACTTTCTTATACATTAATTGAATTTTTGGTCATTTAATATGCATAATTCAAATTTGAACTACAAGCACATGCTCCAATGCACCAAAGTTGGTTGAAAAATCACATGTGTGTCCTTGGGTGAATTTCTAGGTCCCATGCAAGAAATGGGAATGAAATTCAAATATCTGGGCATCGTGGCTCGGCCGAAAAGATTGAGAAACTTGGTTTTTTAATTCATGTAAATCAAAAACACGCCTAAAAATTATGAAACTTGGCATGGTGTCATGACATGGCACCAACATGCCGCGGTAATTTTTTTGGCTGAATTGGGAAAAGCTTTGGTATAAGCTTCTTGCAAATCAGAGCTTCTCTCAAGAAGGCTCTTGGTTTCGAGAGGGAACATATCACCTCCGTGTGCGAAACGACATACGTACACTGCCTTCTCCCGCCTTAATTTTTACATCCTAAATTTTGGAATTATTACGGGTTCATTCGGCCTTTTTATACATTAGTTGAATTTCTGGGCATTTAATGTGTATAATTCAAATTTGAACTACAAGCACATGCTCCAGTGCACCAAAGTTGGTTGAAAAATCGCATGTGTGTCCTTGGGTGAATTTCTAGGTCTCATGCAAGAAATGGAAATGAAATTCAAACATCTGGGCGTCGTGGCTCGGATGGAAAGATTGAGAAACTTGGTTTTTTAATTCATGTAAATCCAAAACACGCCTGAAAATCATGAAACTTGGCATTGTGTCATGACATAGCACCAACATGTTGCGGTAATTTTTTTGGCCGAATTTGGACAAGCTTTTGTGTAAGTTTCTTGCAAACCCGAGCTTCTCTCAAGAAAGCCCGTGGTTTCGAGAGGGAACGTGCACCTCCGTGTGCGAAATGACATAAATGGCCTTCTCTTGCCTTAATTTTTTTACACAGGCAGATTAGACCAAATAGAAGTATCGTGCTAAACTTTGGAGTTATTCCAGGTTCATTTTGCCTTTTTTATACATTAATTGAATTTCTTTAATGTGCATAATTCAAATTTGTACTACAAGCACATGCTCCAGTGCACCAAAGTTGGTTGAAAAATCACATGTGTGTCCTTGGGTGAATTTCTAGGTCTCATGCAAGAAATGGAAATGAAATTCAAACATCTTGGCGTCATGGATCAGCCAAAAAGATTGAGAAACTTGGTTTTTTAATTCATGTAAATCCAAAACACGCCTGAAAATCATGAAACTTGGCATGGTGTCATGACATAGCACCAACATGCTGTGGTATTTTTTTTTGGCTGAATTGGGACAAGCTTCAGTATAAGATTCTTGCAAACCGGAGCTTCTCTCAAGAAGGCTCGTGGTTCCGAGAGGGAAAGTGTCACCTCCGTGTGCGAAACATCATACACTGCCTTCTCCCGCCTTATTTTTTTACACAGGCAGATTAGACCAAATACAAGTATTGTGCTAAATTTTGGAATTATTGTGTTTTCATTTGGACTTTTTTATACATTAATTGAATTTGTGGACATTTAATGTGCATAATTCAAATTTGAACTACAAGCACATGCTCCAGTGCACCAAAGTTGGTTGAAAAATCACATGTGTGTCCTTGGGTAAATTTGTAGGTCCCATGCAAGAAATGGGAATGGAATTCAAACATCTGGGCGTTATGCCTCGGCTGGAAATATTGAGAAACTTGGTTTTTTTAATTCCTGTAAATCCAAAACACGCCTGAAAATCATGAAACTTGGCACAGTGTCATGACATGGCACGAACATGATGTGGTAAAGTTTTTGGTCGAATTGGGACAAGCTTTGGTATTGCAAACCGGAGCTTCTCTCAAGAAGGCTCATGGTTCCGAGAGGGAACGTGTCACCTCCGTGTGCGAAACTTGATTTAAAATTCCCGTAATCCAAAACTCGCCTGAAAATCATGAAACTTGGCATCGTGTCATGACATGGCAGCAACATGTTGTGGTAATTTTTCTGTCTGATTTGCCAAGGAGCACACATTAACAATCAACAAAGTCATTTTGGATCAAGTGTTGTCACGTTACAACTTGGAAACACAAGTATTATTGAAACTGTGAGCGTTCTACTTACCAATTACGTGCCGCCACGCGTCCCCCTTTTTCATTGGCTAGGAGGTGTCGTGCGGGGTAGCTATTTGAGTACGGGAGGCGTCCGATCAGACCCCTGTGCGTGCTCATCGGAAGGAGAGCCCTTTGACCTCTATCCGCAGCGCACCTCCCTCCCAACGTCTCCATTAATGGCGCCCGATCCCCTATTTCACGGCGTCGCTATGTCTCACTGGACTGAGATTTAAGAGAGAAAAATGAAAATCTGAAAAGAAAGTTTTGCACGGATCTTGATGTAAGATCCGACGGACCTATATAGCATCGAGTACGACTTATAGCAAGCATGATGAATATAAGGACGATGACAGTGGAATAATTATCTTACATATTTAGGAACATAATTAAAAAAATCCACATGCGGCAACGCCCGAAATATACAAGGGCAAAATAATAAGGAAGACAACAATCTGGCTCGTTGATCTCTACTTTCTTGATGCATTGCTGCAGGCCGCGGGAACTAGTCTCCGCGGCGAGCGGCGATGAGCTCTTTCCTGTCCTCAATATGCTGCTTGAGAGCATCCACGGATTCCTCCACCAGCCTTTTGCGCTTCATGCGCAGCACGACATTCTCGTCCATAAGTTTCTCGACGATGACGCCGGTCCTCTTCAATAAGGCAGTGGTCTCCTCCTGCTGCTCCGCACTTTCGACGATCTTCGTCCTCAGCAGGTCGCGCTCGGCCCAGAGCTTTGCATTGCTCTCCCTTAGTTGCCGGATGACACCGGTAGCCTGTTCAAACAAGGCTTTCATGTCGTCCTGCAACCTCGCACAGCCAGAGATCTGATCCATCTAGCTATGGACGATCGCATGCATGTGCATGTAAGAGTCCTCGCATGCCCGCGAGACATTTTCCCAAGCCACTGCGGCGCGGGAGGATATTTCTACTGCATTCACGGCGCGGCGGGACATCTCTGCTGCTTCCGCGGCGCGGCCAGATTAGTCTGCCACATCAACAGCGCGGCGGGACCTCCGAGCTGCTTCGGCGGTGCGGCGGGACCTCTGTGCTGCTACAGCTGCGCGGAGGGACATGTCAGCTGCTTTCGTGGCGAGGCGGGACATCTCTCGTGCTTCCTCTTTCATGCTCGCCTCTCCCTGGTGGCAATTTCTCGACCCAGAACTCACGCTGGCCATGGCAGATGCAAGGGAACGATGATGAATAACTTGTTTGTTTTTGTGGATGAGGAGTTGAGAAGGAATGTGCAGTCATCTTGGAGTAGTAGTATTTATAACTGAGTACTAATACGCTCCAAAGTGGAAAACCGTTTAGGATTTGATCGGTGTGAACAAGTTTGCAATTTGGAATGTGACGAGACGCAGGCTTAAAATTTATTGATGGATCTATAATTTCTAAGTGCGGCACTATTCTCAGACGGCGTAACGTGGGCACGCTTTCTCGGCCACGTACGCGGTGTTTGCCCCATAGGGTCCATCGCAATAGGCAATGTCAGCACACGTCTTGTTCCAATAACCGTGCGTGCTCGTTATTACCATCGTGCACACTTCTTTTAATTCGAATGTGTGTCTGTCTAGCGCACACACGTTCATGTGTCTAACTGTTTCTGTTTGTTATGGCTAATCGCAAACAGTTCATCCGTGTGAAGTGTATGCCATCAATGGCAGACACTTTGATCTGGCTGACCGTTCCGTTCTGTTGCCTAATCGCAAACAATTAATCATTCTGAAGCGTATGCCCTCAATCACACACACATTTATCTAGCTCCTCGTTTTTGTTGTTCCGCCTCATCACAAATAGTTAATTCGAGTGAACTGTATGCCGTATATCACACACGCCTTTGTCTGGTTGCCTGTTTCTGTTCTTCTTCCTCATCGCAAACAGTTGATTGAACTGGACCATATGTCCTGCATCGCACACGCAACCAAAATATGAATCGTGTTTGATGCATCCGTCATCGCAAATATTTTGCACCTTTTTGACGGTTTTCACCACCGTTTGCGATTATTCCATCGCACACAGTTCTGTCGAAGGGTCTTTGATTATAGTGTCGCATTAGCAGCATCATGTAGTAGCGATACCTTGGGTCAATTTAATCTAGCAAGCATATTACTCAAATAATACAGTGCCACATGCCAGTAGCAGCAAAGGATCTTTTTGGTGAAGTGATTGCCTGAGCCTGGCGGATCTATAGATAGGTATGGCCACTTGCAAAGACATAAAAGGTGATATTGTCTCTCATTATGGAATGACGTCTGGATGGAATTTTACATCAACCCATATGTTATAGGAGACAGACAGAGAATGGTAAAAATGTAAAAAAAGCCCATCGGTAGCTAGTACCAGTTCAGCACATGCACTCTGGCCCAATGCACTTATTAGGCCGACACTCACCACTCGTCCCGTTGATTCCTTCAGACTCGTTACCCAAACTAAGCCAATACAAGCAGCTTGCTCCCTGCTGCTGATTCTCAAGTCCCATTACCATCGTTGATTTTGATACGACACCGTTGTCACATTGACGCCCTATTACCATTGCTACATGAAAACTGGTTTTTGTTTCACTTTCCACATGAGAATATTTCTGCAAGGATATTGATGTGATGCCTTTTTCATAACCATGACAGATTATTTGATTGTGCAGTAAATTACCTTCATTTTTTAACATTTTCTTAAGCTATTAGAGTTATTGTCCCTATGGTCCAAAAAATAGTTCTTACTACTTAGACATTTTAGATATTACATGGAACAACTTCTTTTGTTGTTTATTTTGAACACCCAAGTTTGGATCCTAGAACCGCCAGTGACATATCATATTTGTTGTCTTTTTTTCAATGTGGAGGGTGGACCACCCTGTTTCAAAATCCTAGATCCGCCACTGTCTGGAATGGAAACATTTTGAAGCACAAATGGGCAGAAACTCACTCTTGTGTTGTAGATGAGAACATATCTATCCAACAAGCAAAAAGTATGACTAAATACCACAGCCTATTTCAGCTCCCATTATTTATGATTGCTTATGATCAATTTAACTTGTTGACTGAACAACAGGTGTCAATCAGTGATAGACAAGACGAGGACATATGTATTTTCATGTGGAGGAGTTCAAAATTCACAACTAAGAAAATCTATAATGCCTTAGTGGGAAACAAACAGACGCCACTACCCATGCAATGGATTTGGTAATCATGTTGTCCGCCTAAACACAAATTCTTTTGCTGGCTGTTACTCAATGATAGAATCAATACCTGTGAACTGCTTACCAGAAAGAAAATCACCTGGAGAGTACAATATGTGTCCTATGCAATGATCATAATATGGAAGATAGAATGCATCTACTCTTGAGCTGCCCTTTTAGCCAAGGCTTCTGGTGGAACATAAACATGGAATGGAACACTAACCTAAATATTAATATGATGATCATGTAGGCTAGACAAAGATACAAGTGGGACTTCTTTTTTATGGAAATTATTACTACTGGATGCTGGTCTATCTGGTACCAAAGAAATGACAAGGTGTTTGAAAACATTCAATTCTCAATCCAAGCATGCAAAGATAATTTCAAAAAATACTTCAGAGACACTATGATCAGGGTTAAACCCAGCATCAAGGAAGGCATGCTCTCATGGCTAGATTCTGTGTAATAAAATTTGTATTTTATTTATTTTACTAACCATATTGTAACTGGCATACATCATTCCATCTTTGTAACTAGACCTTACCCCTATTAATTTTAATGAAAACGGATCACAGTAGGGATTTTCCCTACTGTATTTGGTCAAAAAAAACTACCATAATTGATACCATCGGCAATGAAATTGCACATTTATATTCTAGAATGCAAAACTTCAATCTATTTTTACAGCAATGCGTATGACTCACAGAACCCAGAGGACGCTGAGAACTTTAGAGAAGGATATGTCTTGGTTCGTGCGGCGGTCCCTAATTGGTCAACCCATAATCATGCACTCACGTAGGCATGTACAGTTGGTGTTATTATTATTATTATTATTATTATTATTATTATTATTATTATTATTATTATTCAAAAAATTGATTCATATACTTTCAAGAAAAAATAAAAATGTTCACCATGCATTACAAAGATGTTAACATGGTGTAAAAACTTTATTCACGTAACATTTAAAAATGTTCATAGCATTCATAAAACAATGTCTGTGATATTTAAAATGAGTCTGGATGTTTCAAAAGGATAATCGTGGGGTTTGGAAAAATAGATTATACATTATAAAAAATCTTCATGTAATTTTAAAAAATCTTACCACTCGAAAAAATGTACATGACTATTTAAAAAAGGTTCACGTGTTTCAAATATGTTCATGGTATTTTAAAAAGTTTATAAAATTGAATAAAATGTTCATGTAATTCAAATGTTTCATACCATTCAAAAATGTGCATGTGACAATTAAATAAAATGATTACATGTTCCAAAAATAAGTTTATGAAATTTTTAAAAAATTGTTAGTAAAGTGTAGAAAACAATTCTCATAATATATTTTTTAAATATATATCAGTTGTTAAAAAAATTAAAACATTTATTTTTGGAGAACAATATGTTCATCATGTATTTTAAAAAATGTTAAGCATGTACCAGAAAATCCTATGCATGTATTCAAAATATGTATGACATGTATTGCATTTTTATATGTGTTTGAAGAAAATAAAATAAAAAATAGAAAACCGTGAAGGAAAACACAGAAAACAAAAATAGAAGAATATAGAAAACGAAAATATAATAAACCAACCGAAACCTTCCAGAATGTTCCTAAAACCGCTATCCTCTCCTACAATTTGGGCCACGTCCCGCTGAAGAAATGCGAGAGGTGAGAGCTAGGAACGACTCAAGTAAGCGATAAATAGCCCTGGCGAGAACTGTAGGTAATTTCTTAGGAATTAGCGGGCTATATTTTGGGAGTGGAAATTTGGCTCCCAGACACTACTGATTTTTTATACATGTACAGACGGATGGTTTTCCACGTATTTATAAAATATTAAACATTATGTTATTTTTTAGGCTACACAAGAAAGATAAATTTCCCTGAAATAAAAAAATGACAGAAGACATGAGCTCTCCTCATTTCCTCCTAAGACAGGAGTTGTATAAAATTTCAATCAAGCAGATGTACTCCCAACAGTAAACTGCAAATGGTTGTAATGAAAGAAGACATGGGCCCTGAACACAATAGAAGTTTGTACCAAACAAGAATGATGTGTAGTTTCCAATTCAAAAGGTTTCATTTTGAATCATTATTCCTGTACATAGTTTTATTTTAAGGCTAGCGTTCAAATTGGCCAACCGATCTCGCTCCAGATCGCTCCCCTCCAAAATGTGTATCATCTTCCGCTATCCCCGCATGACCAATTCCTATTGCGCCTTGTCCTTCCACGTGGGACACTCGTCTACACATTTTTTTCCTTGACCCAACCGCATCTGGCTCCCTGTCTCTTCTCCATGTCATAGCCCACGCGGATGCACCAATTTTCCTTCTCTACAGCCACCTCTCACCACCGCTGCAAGTTGCAGTACTCCTCTCTCTGTTGTCTACCTCCCCTACCCACAACTGCGGATGGAGAGCTCATTGTCGCTGCCCTCCTCCCTCGAGGACCTGTAGATGTGAGCACCATTCCCAAAGTCCGCGCTCCCCTCTATCGCGAGCAGAGACCATGTTGTCTACCCTCCTTCTCCTCCCTGCCATGGCCATGACATCGGAGTTGCAGGCAATCTATCAAAGTTACCCAAGTGCGGTACTGGAGTTGCTGTAGATGACGCGCCATTGGGACGGCTGCGATCGACACCCACCGATGATGGAGGCAGTCCAGCGATGCTGCAACTGGCACCGCCGGTGTTGGAGATGACATACTCGATGATAGGGTGATGCAATCATGAACCGCCGATGTTGGAGAACATGGTAACGGGTGCTGCAATTCGGCAATCATCGGTGCCGGAGATGACACCACCTGATGATGCAACAACCCTTGTGCGGCGATGCTACAACTAGTGTAGGTGGATATTGTGATCGGTGGCGGTGGATGTTGCAACCCGGCCATTGCTGCAAGCAACGAATCTGCGACCGGTAATGTTGAAAGCTAGAACCGTTGACAGGGGAAGTTGCAATGGTGCTACGAACTACTACGAGGGGTGGGGGCATCCCTGGTTTGTGCAGAGGCCGGGAAGTGAAAATCTCTCCCATTTTTTAAGGCTCGCATCACCTCCAGGGGGCGACTCGGGTGCCCCAACCGCCGCCGCCCTCGACCTCCCTCCTCCCCTTCTTCCCCGCCGCCGCCGAAGGAGGCCAGCGAGCGAAGCTCGCCCGGCGGACGACGGACGGCGGGCCTTCCTCCTTTCTTCACGAGGGGATCCTCTGGCTGAGATGCATCGGCGTCCCTGGGCGTACAGCATGGAGGCGGAGTTGGCGCACTCGGGCGGCGGCCCGATGGGATCCCGGCGGCGCTGCAGGGGCTGGCGGCGGCGGATCTGGGGTTTCTCGCCCCAGATCGGTTCTCCTTCGGG
>NC_041381.1:409488349-409505949 GCF_002162155.2 Triticum dicoccoides | reverse complement strand
GGATCCGAGCACGGTGGTGGCGTAGTCCCCTTCAGGGATGACGGTCGGGTTGTGGATCCTTGTGGCGGCGCCGGTGGCGGCGGATCTTGGGATCCCGCTCTCGGGGACGTCGTAGGACGCGGCGGCCCGTGCATGAGAGATGAAGTTTTTTCGAACAGATCTAAGTGAAAACTTGCTTTTGACTACTGCAAAGGCTGGCGGTGGTGGCGCTATCTGTGTCGTTTCCTTCTTGAAGGCATCACCATGGAGAAGTTGAAGGTCACTCTCTGCTACCTCCGGGGGAAACCATAGATCAGTTGATCGGATGAAGGCGGCACTCTGTTGTCGTTTCCCCCTTGGGGGCGTCATTCATGGAGGTACACACGGGCTCGGGGAACAGAGGACGGTTTCTTTGGTGGGGTGGTACTTCATCTTATACATTGATGGCGGTGGATCTTGGCGGCGTGGCGCTGTGGAGATTCGGAGTCCGATGCGCGGAGATGAACTCACGCGGGGAGGTGGCGCTGTCTGGCGTCGTGGTGGCATCGACGGCAGTTGGACCGGACAAGGTTGATGCAACAGTACAACACTGAAGATGGATTGGTGGCAGGTGGCTGCGGCGGCCTCATACCCGGCAGGCGTCCTGGTTGAGGAGTGCGCCGGACTGGTAGGTGCCCCATACCTGGCAGGCGTCCTGGTTGGGACCTCAGGTCTTAGATGTTTAGGTTTGGCTGCGATGTCTGTTTGGTATTAGGCCCAGCCTATCTGCGCCCCTTCATCAATTGGATATGTGTAGCGACAGTTGTTGCTTAGACGATGACTTTAGTCTTGCTGTTGTATGACTTTGTACGGTCTTGTAAGAATAATTAATAAAGTGGCCGTATGCATCACCCAGATGCAGAGGTCGGGGATCATCCTCCTTTTCTGAAAAAACGAGGGGTGGAGGGCGAGCCGTCAATACCGCAAGGAGCTGCGAGGCCGCGCGATGGCGAGCGGGCGTTGCGAGGAAGACCGACAGTGGATAGTGCTACCGTGCATGGAGCGCGAGAGACGTGGAGGTAGCTGTTGCGAGGGGAAAGGGTGAGCGAAGTCACATGTAAGTTGTTGCCACGATGACCGTCTAGGTCGATTGCAAGCACAAGTCAAGGCGAAGCGACGTCGACGCATGTTTTTTCCTTAAGACGTGGGTGTATGGGTGCTGGAGGGGGAGGAGGTGGGAGGAAGGCGAAGGCATGCGAGAGAGAGATGGTAAAGAAAGACGATGGGCGTGATGGGACCAGATTCAACGGTCGTACGCGTGGGAATCAGATGGCTTTTGTGCAGTCACCGATTAGTTGCCGGATTGGTAAAGCAAACAAGAAATTATGACTCCTGAATTCCCACTAAATAAATCTAGAGATGGAGTTAATAGAGGAGCCCCAATTGTATGACCAAGCTTTCTAGTGATAAGGAGATCTATACTTTGCACAAGAAGTTGAAAGCCATAGAACTCCTCAAAAGCTTCGAGTGATAAAGGCACAGAGAGTGAGTGCGGACTTATGGTGCTCAGGCACCATGGAGTCTTGTATTTAAAAAAAAATCAAAAACCATATTTAGAAGTTAAAAAAAATCGGAAAAAAACTCTGTGGAAACTTGTAATTTATAAGCTGTACAAACAAAATTCCGGCCCAACAACAACAAAAATGTCCATTTGAAAATATATATTTGTCATCTTTTGTCGCCACCTGTAAGAGTAAAATATTATGAATTTTTGCATATATATAGTATACATGTGTATGTGTGTTTACAATTATTATTTTTGCGCTGCAGAAAATGGTGTTTTGGAAATGATCTCCAAGCAGCTCGGGCACCATTGGCATTTTCCACACAGAGAGTCCTACTAAAACTATCACACAAGTCATAGAAATTCTTCCTTACAACGTGCCAACGTATTTGAAGGAAATCACAATTGAAACATCGGATGATTTTTGGGTAATGTTTGTATCCGGTCGACCGGCAGAACTTAAGCCGGTCACGCCCTGCCCATGCATCCTATTGGTACCACGCACCGCCTTCTTTCCTCTCCCTTATCTTGTTCCTCTTCCCAAGTATTCTCGTCCATTCGCTCCCGCAGCTTCTCTATTCTCTTTCCTTCCAATCCTCCTTTCTCTTCATCACAAACGGCTACCCAGCTAGAGCGCCTCCACACATACCGCGCCGCGCGCTGCTGTTGGTGCCCGATGCTACCACACCACACGCCTCGTTCGTCATCTCGTGTGCGACGGGGCGGCACCATGTGCTGCATGCTGCTCCAGCACTTGCCGGGACAAGCTGCAAAACGCGGCCGGCCATGCTGTGAGCCTGTGAGCCCGCACACGAACTTGCGACAATGGCGCGGCCGGCTGAATGCATTCACGGGATTTTATTGCTACCACCGATGTGAGTGACGGGGAAGTCTGCTACAACCAGCGGCAGCAGGCGCCAAAGCTGCATCCACGGAGCAAAGATGCTACGACCGGCACGGCAAAATGCTTCGACCAGCATTTTTTTTGCTGGAACCAGTCAACCGTTGGCTGCGAGAGTTGATGCGGCATAGCTGCAAACCACGGCAAAAAATGCTACAATCGGTGTAAAAAATGCTACGTCTGGCATATCTTTTTGCTGGAACCAGTCGAGCGCGCGTGGCGATGGCAAGGTGGAGCTGCATCCACAACAAAAATTTGCTACGGCCAGCATGTCGTTTTGCTGGAACCAGCCGAGCGAGACGAGGCTTAGCTGCATCCACAACAAAATTTTGCTATGAGTGGCTTGTGTTTTTGCCGGCACCAATCGAGTGTCGGGGACGACGGCAGGGCGTAGCTGCATCCACAACAAAAAATTGCTACCACCGACTTGTGTTTTTGCTGGAACCAATCGAGCGTCGACGACGACGGCGAGGCGGAGCTGCATCCACAACAAAAATTGCTACAACCGACATGCGTTTTTGCTGGAACAAGTCAAGCGTTGGCGGTGGCGGCGAGGCAAAGCTGCATCCACAATAATTTTTGCTACGACTGGCATATGTTTTTGTTGGAACTATCATGAGATCGGACAGCCACACGACGCCTCGCAGTGTTGCTACCACGGGCAGCTGAGGATGCTACACTGGCCACTGAGGTTTCCATGGCCATGCTCGGAGACGCTACGACGACACAAGATGCTGGGGACGGCGATGACTATCGTCCATTCTGCATTGAACACAGCCAGGGCTTGTGGTGACGGAGGCACTTGTTTGGAGGAGCGCGAATGGCCAGCGAGCGCTGGCGGCCGGGGGAGACAAGAACCGGTGTCATCGATGGCTAGCAAGCGGGCGGCGGCGAGCGCAGTCTCCGCCATGGCCGCGAGCTACTGGTCAACGAGGATGCCAGATGTGGAAGGAGACGTGAGGACGAAGCGTTTTTTTGTGGGCGTAGAGATGACGTGAGGATACATATGTAACGGGTATTATTGGACTATAATCAAACGGACGCGCGGCGACCGGCCCAAATTTCGGCCAGTCCGCCGGCGCCTATCGTTCGCCAAGATTTTTTGGGTTGCTGAGCTGCCACAACCCAACTAGGCAACTCTTCAGAATCATGGAAGGTCGACTAGTTTCAGAATCTTAGGTTGAAACATCAGATGATTTGCCACTCTCGGTCTGCAAAACCCCCTCCTTCGGACTCATGCCACTCGTCGACAAGCTACTCCTCAAGCTAGCCACTTGGAAGGCCGTGCTCCTCAACCGCGGTGAGCGGCTCACCCTTGTGCGTCACGTCCTCATGGCAATGCCGACTCACATCCTACAGGCCATGGCGATCTCCCCACTATCCTCAAGAAGATCAACCGGATTGTCCGCGACTTCCTTTGGCAGGGCTGCAAGGACACGCGTGCCGGTTGTTGTCTGGCCAGTTGGGCCAAGGTTTGTTGGCTCCTCGAGCTTGAGGGGCTTGGGGTCCGCGATCTCCCGCGCACCGGCATCGCTCTTTGCACCCGATGTGGCTTCAAGCCACCGATGCTAGCCGTCCCTGGCGACACCTCCCCCTCCCCTGTGAGCCCGAGGCGCAATAGATGTTCCGTGCCTCTACGGTCTAGAGGCTGGGCAATGGCCAGTCCTGTCGGTTCTGGCTCGACCACTAGCTTTATGGGAGCTCCATCGCCGAGATTGCGCCCACTCTAGTATCCCTTGTCCCACGCCGCCGCCGTCACGCCCGGCTGGTCTGCGACGCCCTTACTCAGCGTACCTGGATCTCCAACATTACCGGAGGCCTTGGTCCTCTCGCCATGATCGAGTACGTGGATCTCTGGAGGCACATCCAGAGAGTCTCTCTTTCCACTGAACCGGATACCCTATCCTGGCGTTGGACTGCCAATGGGCAATATTCGGCGCATTCCTGCTACCATATCATGTTCGAGGGATCTAGACGGCACCATTCTGGAAGATCATTTGGCGTAGCTGGGCCCCGCTCAACGTGAAGTTCTTCCTCCGGCTCGTGTCTCAAAACCGTTGTTGGACGGCGGACTGCTTGGCCAAGCGTGGCCTCCAACACCCACCCATATGCTGCTTATGCTCTCAGGAAGAAGAATCCCTGGAACACCTCCTTGCTCATTGCGTTTTCTCGAGGATCACCTGGCACAAGATCCTGTCTTGGTGTCGACTGCCGCTACCCATCCCGGACGGCCAGGCCACCTTCTTAGACTGGCGGCCGGAGTGCACCGCCGCGGCCCCGCCTCAGCAGCGCAAAGGTTTCGCCTCTCTAGCGATCATCACAGCTTGGTACATTTGGAAGCATAGAAACGCAGTCATCTTCGATGGCCTGCAACCGTCCAACTCCCACCTCTCTAGTGCCATCAAAGACGAAGTGAGGCGATGGGCACGCGCTGGTGCCAAGGGTTTAGATAGAATTATCCATGTAATCTGATCCCCCTCTTGTCAGGCTGAGCAACCCCTTCTCCTATGCTCATTGGTAACCTTGAAGGCGCCCTAGTTGTTCAAGCCTTTGGGGTAACCACAAACCCTTGTTTTCTCTCCTATCTACCAATGGAATGATATGCCTCCGCGCGTATTCGCGAAAAAAATAAAACTCTTCAGAATCATGACGAGTGGCAGTGTGGTCTTCTTCCTGTGTTGAGTGCGTGAGGTGATTGTTTCAAAAAAAAAGGAAAAGAGAAAAGAGAGAGAGTGTGTGTGCGTGAGGTGATGACAAATGAAGCAGAAGGAATTTTAAATTTTCAGTAATCCATTTATTTTTCCTTTGATATGTAACATGTTGATTTTCCTTCAAGGAAAAAGGTAGCATGCACGATGGCATTTTTCATGCTTGTTTTCTCGAAAGGCATTTTTCATGCTTCGATTGATGGTCCGGATCATACTCTGTTCAAAGTTCAAACACGTCTTAATCTCACTACAAGATAATTAACATTGTATTTTTATTTATTTAGTATCATCAATTTGGCACACGAAGACTCACAAAGCTGGTAGTAGCTAGTTACAATTTCCTCAAAAGACACACACACCTCAGCCGAGAAAGAATCAATACAGATCGATCGATGAGCAAAAGAATAGGCGGAGTACTACGTACATGGTCAAACAAGAACGCTAAATGCTAGCACGGGTGCACGTCCAATCCAAATTAATCCATCGCCACTCTTCTAAATGAGAAAGATGATCCTTGATGCATGTCGCCATGGATGGACCGATCATACGACTCTGCAGTTGGCCCTGATCTTGCCGCTGCTGCCGGTGAGCGCGCCGATGTAACCCATCTTGACCATGGCAGCGGCGAAGTCGCTCTGGAAGGTGGCCGGGTCGTTGGCGTAGGAGACCACCTGCACGGCGGTGTTCCCGTCGCTGAGCAGCGCCTGGTCGGAGGCGAGCAGGCCCCGGTTGGACATGATGCCTTTGTAGAACCCTTCGTCGAAGGAGTTGGGGGTGACGGCGTCCATGGGCACCAGCTGCCCCGGCGAGGCGGACGCGCCGCACTGCTGCGCCAGTTGCGCCACGTAGCCGGGGTCCATGGTCGGGTCCTGCGCCGTCGGGGACGGCGTCTGCAAGCGGCTGCTGAAGGAGCTGCAGTGCGAGCCGCCGATGGTGTGCGCGCCGGACAGGGTGACCAGGTCCTTCTGGTTGAGCCCCTTGGAGGCGAAGATCTTGGTGAGCTGGTTCACGTTGGGGGTCGGGGGCGGCAGGTTGCCGCCCGTGTCCTGCGCCCGCGACACGCCCCCGTCCCTCCGCCCCGCCGGCACCTGGTACGCGTTCCCGCCAGTCTGCGTGCGCGCACACAGTCACCATCAGCAACGATTGACAGACTAAACAACGGCATCGTGTGCGCATGCAGGTGCAGCTAGTAGCGTCATGTCCATGTGGTGCACAGAGAGAAAAGGAGAAAGGTAGGGGGACACAGATGGCGGATCAAATAAGCTTTACGTACTGAGATTCTGATAAACCCATATGATCATGTGCTGTGTGGTTTCCTAAAGTGACAGTTTATATATATATTAATTAACCACAAAATGCAGGATTAAAGCCGGGGCTAATGATGCATGGATTTGCTTTGCACGTACCAGCGCAACGCTGTCCCTGGCAGCGAAGGCGAGGATGTCGGCGCAGGAGACGACGCCGAAGCACGCCTGCTCCACCCGCGCCTTGATCCGGTCGATGACCTCGAACCCGCGCAGGCTCGTGTTGGGCCCGGCGTCCTTCTCCGCCGTGTTGCCCTTGGTGGAGTCGACCAGCACCGACGCCTCGCAGCCGCCGACGAAGCAGTCGTGGAAGTGGAGGCGGAGGAGGCCCGCGGCGAGGCCCGGGTTGGCGGACACCGCCTTGCTCACCTCCTGCTGCACGATGATCTCCGCGGCCGGGCACGAGCTGTCGTAGAACCCCACCCGCAGCTGCGCGCGCACCCCCGCCGACGCCATCAGCACCACGTAGGAGACCACCACCGCCGCCGCCTGGACCAGGTGCGTCGCGCCGCCCCGTCTCATCTGGACCTCCATTGCCGGCACGTACTCGATCGCTCTGGTGGCAGTGGCACTGACACCCTCTTTATACACTGGCTTAGCTATACTTCCTTGCTAAGGAAGGGGAGAGCTGATGAGTGGAGCGTGTTAAATAGAAGGTTTATGGTTAAACGTTGGAGGGATTAAGGGGAATCTCGACCGATTGGCGGTGCATGTGCGCGCGGAGGGGGAAAAGGGTTGGTGGTGGAAATATGTGGTGGAGAGAGTGGGGTCGCGGCGAGGCCATGGCTTTTCTGCCATGATTGGTGGCAATGGAAAGCCTGCGAGATCTGCGGCACTCCGGTGTTTTCACCTGCATGCAGTACTACGTCAAGCCGTGGATTCCCCCACAGCTGCGTATGCACGCAATTTTTGCGAGGAAGATGAAGTGGTGATTGTTGCTGCATCTTGTAATGCTACGGCGGCGTCGTGCATGCAAGAACTGTCATGTCCTGACACTAGAACTAAAAAAAAAGTTGGCAGATACTGCTCGCGTTGTTGTTTGGACGATTTAATTAATTACTGCCAAGACTGAATGTGACTTGCGTCTCCTTGACACCTGGTAATTCAGCTCTGTCTCAGCTGGTATTCTTGTTCGTCTCCAGAAGTGAGATTTGTAGTACGTAGTAGTACTATATTTGTGACCAAACCAAGCTTAATCATTGAGGCCTCGTTGCATGTTGGGGGAGTCCGATTGCTCAATCTTAACTATATAACCGGAATGGTCCAATTAGTACCTTTACTCTATTATAGATTTTAGATGCTGCTGTGTCCTTTTTTTTTCTGCATGTAGCAAAGGCCTAAAAGGGCAGGCATCGGATACACACGGCATGCATAGCTAGCAAATCCCGATTCCTGACAGACAAGCTCCATCTAGTCAGTGTAGAGATGCATGCAGAATAGCAAATGCGGCACAGCTAGAACGAAACGAATCCAGCAGGGCGCGAATGATTGTGCGTATTTCTTCAAGCTTAACCATGGAATTAACAGAAAAGCTTTCAGCTAGTTATACATTGCTGCAGAGCATCTATTGTCTGTAGCAACCTTAGCAGCTGGCCACGGGTTCTTCTTTTCGGAAAGGAGGAAATTTACTTACTACTCTTTCGGCCTCTGCACCAACTGAATATGCATGCGGCCACATGGTTCAGACGGGCGGTATGCCTACATATGCAGCAAGATTAGAAGAAAGTTATTTAGGCCGAACAAGCGGAGATATTTTTACCCAAGAACAAGGAAGTACAGACTCACTGACTAACCTGCAGTGCACATGCAGACCGTGCGTGTTTGGTAGATCGGGCTCAGGCCATGACAAGACTTATGTGGACTCTTGCCGTCTGAGTTGGTTTGACCTCAAGGTGACGGATCATTCGTCCCGGCAAAGACGCAAAGTTTGGATCGAGGGAGCGAGTTCAAAATTTTATAGGAGGGCTCCTCGATCGAAATCACATGATAGGTGAATATTCCTGTAGAAAAAAAATAGCTGACTGCGTTAACTGAGTGCGTTGGAAGTGGCGGACGGTCAGATACATACATACTCCTGTGCGGAAGGCTCTGGCTCTAGCGAAACGAAAGCAATATGAACACTGTTTTTATGCTAAACCGGGTGATGTCTTGGAATCTTGTGAGTAGTGTAACCTTTGACATGCTGTCATCGATGATCACTCGTCGGCCCCTTTTCTTTTCAACAGAGAAGCATCGACTTTCTGATTCACAGCGCATAGATTAGGCTTATGACGTAGCCTGCACATGGCAAAAAAGTTGGAAGGCGCGTACCGCGTACGAGTAAGGCTAATCATAGTGGAGAATAAGTTAGACTAAATAATAACGAGAAATAAACGAGACAGAGAGACAAGGATTTTTACGTGAAAACCCTTGCCGGAGAAAACCATGGACGCACGAAGGCGCAATCACTGTGAGGAGGAGTATTATAAGCACGAGACGACAGGCCGTCTGAGGTGCGACTACATGGGGTATATAAGAGGGCAATACATGAGAGTCCTTGGAGGACAAGTAAACGAGTTGTACTCGTACGCGTCGACGTCAACGCAAAGGCCCACACCGGTTGTAATACGTCTAGTCCAACACAATATGATTTGGAACACAATTTAACAATCTCCACCTTGATCCAAATTCCCTCCAGTAGTCGAAGAAAGTAAATAACTCCATCCAAATCAGCATAAACACCTTGTGCGTCAAAGTTCATAGGACTAGTGAGAAATACCTGTTAGATTGATCTCTATCCCGTTCGAACCCAACGGGTCGAACGGGCCCCTGACTCGCGCCCTGATCGGGGGCGCCCAACCAAACCATGGTTGGTGGGCCCCTGTCGTCAGCGTAATATAAAGAGGTGGGGTGCCGGGGCACGCATCACAAGGTTGACCGTGCACCACAACACCACCAACACACCAATCCGATCTAGGGTTTGCGCTAGGCCGACGGGAAGCTCCGCCGCCACCACCTCGCCCACACTCCGCCATCACCATGGCCGGTGCTGGATCGAGCTCGTCAGCACCTGGAGAAGGTAGGTTCACCGGATGATCTAGCCTACTCCGATCCGAAGGATCTATCAATGGTATCAGATAGCCAAATCGGGCTAGAAGATTTTTGGTAGAAAGAAATCAACGAATAGTTTATCCCCTCCCCAAAAGAACCCTAAACAGGGCAAAGAAAAGCAAACAAAAGAACCAGAAAAGTAAACCGGAGTATGGCCTCGGGCCTCGCCGGTAAAGAGCGCCGCCGTAAGGCCGCGCCTGTTCCTCTCGATCCCGTCGCGCATCGGCAAGCCGAGGCGACAGGGACGAAGAACCACCCCCTACAGGGGCAAAGTACAGGCACCACCACCGAGCCGTTTGACGGCGGCACGTTCACCATCGAGGTGCTCGCGCACGCCGACAAAGGGGACAGGGAGGGCGCCGCCGTATCGCGCGCTGCTGCTCGCGGCTCTCTCTCCAATAGAAGCAGGTGGTGGATGGGTGACAAAGAGAAAGGAAGGAGGAAAGGGAAGGCTTGCACAGCGCGGCTCCACGCCGTCGCCGATGGCCGGCGTGGCCCCATCCGCCGCATCGGGAAGGCTGGTTGTGCCCTTCTGCTCTCTCACGCTCTCTGTTGCGGGAGATGGGGAGAGACAGAGGGAGGAAAAAGGAGGTGGCTCGCGTGGCGCAGCGTGGCGCGGGGGCGCTCGTCGCCGTCGCCGGCGATCGGCGCGGCGCGGTGGCCCGCCGCCGGAGTGCGTGCGAGAAAGAGACAGAGGCAGCGAGCGGCGCAGGGGAAATGAATGCTAGGGTTTTCCTCCCGATGGCCTGCGACCTATTTTGTTCGAGCGAAACGCGCGGCTGGCCGTCGGATCCTCACAGACGGGCCAGATCCAAACCCTAGCGCACTGCCGGGCCGCTGGGCCGAAAGAGCTGCGAGGCCGGCAGCGGCGGGGGCAGCCACGCGCGAGCTGGGCCGAGGCCGCGGCTGCGGGCGGCCCAGGCCGAGTCGAGGCCGGCTGCTGCTGCTGTTTTTCTTTTCGTTTTAATAGTTTCTGTCCAGTTTTTATTTGGGCAGTATTCTAATAGATTTTCTATGTAATTATTTTTCCAACGGAAATTTTTGTTTAGAAAATAGAATAGTAAACAGAAAAGTTTCTGAAAATTAAGATAGAAAAATTTCAGAAAAATAAATGTTCATGAATTTTAGAGAGAAAATAATAAAGTTAATGAATCTTTTATTTAATCAAAGAAAAGTTTTCTGTAAAAAGTAAAAAGTTCATGAATTTTTATTCACGTTTTTCCGCTGCGTATATAATTAATAGTGCTCTTTAACAAAGAAAATAATAGTTTAGATAGAATTATGTTTTTTAAGAGCATGTTAAAGTGATTATTAAAATGAATATGATTATGTTATTTTTTATGACCAACGTTGTTTAATAACATGGTCATGTTTATTATTGAAATTTAAAGGTGCATTTATTTCTAATATTTTGCCCAACGGTAATATAGATTTAATTGCATAGACAATTGTATGTTTTAATTTGACCAACGTTAGATTATTGCATATGATTGTTTTACTGATGTCACTTAAATTGTGATTTCAGGAGGCTTTCACTTGATGAGTTGCCTAAAAGAAGTTCCGACACTCAGCGGTGACAACCACACTGAGTGGAGGAAGAAAGTTGAACTGGCATTTGTTTGTGCTGATCTTGACTGGGTTGTGGAGAAACCACAGCCGGTCAGACCCACAGAGCTAGTAAGAGAGGCCACTGATGATGATGCAGCATGGGCTAAAAAGAAGGGGGACTATGCTCCTTTGGAGCAGTCCTACCTCATAGATAACCAAAAGTGGGTCAATGCAAACAAAAAGTGCATGTCATTTATAAAGAATACAATTGAGAGCGCCATTGTGGGCTCCATTACAGAGTGCACTTCCGCAGGGGAGTTGCTTACACAGATAAAGAGCCAGTTCACTGGCTCTTCAAAGATATACGCCACCCAGGTGTTAGAGCAACTGGTGACAGAACGCTACACAGGTGGTAGTCATGGAATAAGAGAGCACATCCTTAGGATGAGCAATATGGCAGCAAAGCTCAAGCCCATGGATGCGGATCTGGAGATCAAACCAGCGCTCCTGGTCCACCTGGTCATGACTTCACTGCCAAAGGAGTTTGCAACTTTTGTTGTAAACTATAATATGTCACCTGGAACATGGGACATTGAAAAGACAATAGCAATGTGTGTCCAAGAAGAGGACGGACTCAAAGCCGCACATGGTGGTTCACTCAACTATGTGAAGGATTACAAGAAAAAGAACTACTGTCAAAACAACAAAAGTTCTCCTTCAAAGAATGGAAAAGCCCCTTATCAGCATCAGCATTAGCAACAACCTTTCTCAGTGGACAAAGACACTTGTCTCCACTGCAAGCAGAAAGGGCATTACAAGAAAGACTGCGCTGCTTGGCTGAAGTCAGTCATGGCAAAAAGAGGTAACAATATAGTTTCATTTGTAAATGAATCCTTGTATACACAGTTTTCAAAATCCACTTGGTGGATTGATTCAGGAGCAACTGTTCATGTTGCAAATTCTTTACAGGGATTCCATTCGACGCGAACTACGCTAAGAAGCGAAAGACGCATTGAAGTGGCAAACGGAGTTCAAGCAGAAGTTGAAGCTGTCGGTGACATCTCCTTGGAGTTAGCTGGCGGATTCAATCTTCTACTTAGAGATGTTTTATTTGTTCCATCATGTCATAGAAACGTAATTAGTGTTTCGTGTTTGGACAAAGATAATTATGAATGTTATTTTCGACATGGCAAGTGTGCCATTTGGTATAATAATGCTTATGTGGGTGATGCTTTACTACATGATGAGCTTTATTTGTTATCACTTCGTGAAAAAGTTTATTCCATTTGCAATGTGAAAGAAAATGTTTCCGCGTCAAATAAAGAGCAAAAGAAAAGAAAAGGAACATTCGACTCATCGAAATTATGGCACTGTCGCTTGGGCCATATTTCGAAGGGGAGAATAGAAAGATTAGTCAAAAGTGAAATTCTTCCTCCGTTAGAATTTTCAGACTTAGAACAATGCATAGATTGCGTTAAAGGAAAGTACGTAAAACAAATCAAAAAAGGTGCAATCCATAGCACATGCACACTAGAAATCATCCACACTGATATTTGTGGACCATTTCCGGTGAAAAGTGTGGATGGATATGACTCGTTTATAACATTCACAGATGATTACTCTCACTATGGATATATTTATCCAATCAAAGAAAGATCTGAAGCGTTGGATAAATTTAAAATATTCAAAGCTGAAGTTGAAAATCAGCATGATAAAAGAATAAATATAGTTAGGTCCGACCGTGGGGGAGAGTACTACGGTCGGCACACTCCATATGGCCAAGTCCCTGGACATTTTGCAAAGTTCTTGTAGGAGACTGGCATAGTTGCCCAGTATTCAATGCCGGGCGAACCTCAGCAAAATGGAGTAGCTGAAAGGCGCAACCATACACTTATGGATATGGTGCGCAGCATGATGAGTTATTCCAACTTGCCATTGGGATTATGGATGGAGGCGCTTAAAAACGCCATTCACATTCTCAATAGAGTACCAAGCAAGTCGGTGCCCAAAACACCGTACGAGCTATGGATAGGAAGGGTGCCATCCCTACAACACTTCAGGGTGTGGGGGTGCCTTGCTGAGGCCAAAATGTTTAATCCAAACATTGGAAAGTTAGATCCCAAAACAGTGAGTTGCCACTTCATTGGCTATCCAGACAGATCAAAGGGTTTTCGTTTCTACTGCCCAGACAGATATACAAAGTTTGTAGAAACGAGACATGCCGTCTTCTTAGAGGACGAAATGATGAGGGGGAGCTTGGTAGCTCGGAAAATTGATCTTGAGGAGAAGAGGGTGGATGCACCTAATCCGATGATCCAGGAGCCATTTTTCTCACTACCAGTTGCAACTTCACCCATGACAACTATGGGGGCAGACCCGGAACCTGTCTGTCAGGAGCCGACTGAACCCGTTGTTGAGCATGAAAGGGAGGTGCAGCAGCAAATTTTAGAAGAAGTGCCAGAAGTTGAGGCACGGAATGTACCAGAAACTGAGGCCCTTAGAAGGTCTACAAGACCAAGAAAGTCAGCTATTTCTACTGACTTTAAAGTTTATAATACAGAAATGGTTCATATGGAAAAAGATCCCACCTCATATGAAGAAGCCATGAGAAGCCCTCATTCATCAATGTGGATGAAGGCAATGGAAGACGAGATGAAATCAATGAGTTCCAAAGATGTTTGGGACTTACAGGAAATTCCTAAAGGAGCCAAATCAGTAGGCTGCAAATGGGTCTACAAAATTAAGTATGACTCTAAAGGGAATATAGAAAAATATAAAGCACGACTCGTGGCAAAAGGATTTACACAAAGAGAAGGGATATATTACAAAGAGACATTTTCTCTGGTCTCATGTAAGGATTCCTTAAGAATCATAATGGCATTAGTTGCTCATTTTGATTTAGAGTTACATCAAATGGATGTAAAGACGACATTTGTCAACAGAGATTTAAAAGAAAATGTCTACATGAAACAGCCCAAGGGTTTTATCATGGAAGGCAAGGAAAATATGGGATGCCGCCTCAAGAAATCCATTTATGGGTTAAAGCAAGCCTCTAGGCAGTGGTATTTAAAGTTTAATCAAACGATTAAAAGTTTTGGATTTAAAGAAAATATTGAGGATAAATGCATTTATACAAAGTTTAAAAATGGGAAATATATTTTCCTAATCTTGTATGTGGATGACATTCTGCTTGCTAGCAGTGATGTTAGTCTACTACAAGAAACAATTCTTATCCTCGAATTTTGACATAAAAGATCTTGGTGAAGCATCATATGTTTTGGGCATAGAAATTCACCGAGATAGAAACAATGGAGTTTTAGGACTATCGCAGAAAGCATATTTAGAAAAGGTTCTTAAAAAGTATAATATGCATGTAAGTAAAGGCACACCTGCTCCTATAGTTAAGGGCGATAGTTTTGGGAAATCCAATGTCCCAAAAACCAGTACTAGATCGATCAAATGAAAGGAGTACCATATGCTTCGGTAGTTGGCAGCTTGCAGTATGCACAAGTGTGCACTCGCCCTGACTTAGCCTTTATCACCGGGGTACTCAGTAGATATCAAGAGAATCCAGGCATAGAGCACTGGAAGATGATAAAGAAAGCATTGCGTTATGCGCAAGGCACGAAGGACTACATGCTAACATACATGAGATCTGATTCCCTAGAGATAAAAGGGTATTCAGACGCAGATTTTGCGGGGGACAAAGATGATAGAAAATCCACGTCAGGATACGTATTCACCCTCGCTGGGGGAGCTATTTCATGGAAAAGCTCCAAACAGTCGATAGTTGCATCATCCACGATGTATGCAGAATTCATAGCATGCTTCGAAGCCACGGGGCAGGCGATATGGCTAAAGAAATTTGTACCCGACT
The DNA here is from genome assembly GCF_002162155.2 of Triticum dicoccoides. Lineage (NCBI taxonomy): Eukaryota > Viridiplantae > Streptophyta > Magnoliopsida > Poales > Poaceae > Triticum > Triticum dicoccoides. The sequence continues at coordinate 409,490,999 of NC_041381.1, read as the reverse complement.
TGAAAGTGGTAGATTGTATTCACAAACCACTAAAGATGTACTGCGACAATCAACCCGCGGTATTTTACGCTCACAATAACAAGTCGAGTAATGCTGCCAAAACAATAGAGATAAAGTATTATGTTGTGAAAGATAAAATCCAGGATCAAACTATAAGTCTCGAGCATATAAAGACAAAAGATATGCTTGCGGATCCGCTAACGAAAGGCTTACCACCCAATGTGTTCAAGGAACACTTAGCTGGCATGGGTTTAAGGGAAAGCCTTATGATTCCTGGATAGGCCCAAAAGGAACAGAATTTGTTTCTGAACAAAACGTATGTTGTAGCTGAATGATTCTATCGGCAATTGAGCTGCGACGATGAAACATGCTCTATGTACCAATATGTGATGAAACAAATAAAATAGAAAGTATAAGGTTAAAAGTAAAGTTGAGATCAAGGGGGAGAATGTTAGATTGATCTCTATCCCATTCGAATCCAACGGGTCGAACGGGCCCCTGACTCGCGCCCTGATCGGGGGTGCCCAACCAAACCATGGTTGGTTGGGCCCTGTCGCCAGCGCAATATAAAGAGCTGGGGTGCCGGGGCATGCATCACAAGGTTGACTGTGCACCACAACACCACCAACACACCAATCCGATCTAGGGTTTGTGCTAGGCCGACGGGAAGCTCCGCCGCCACCACCTCACCCACACTCCGCCATCACCATGGCCGATGCTGGATCGAGCTCGTCCGCACCTGGAGAAGGTAGGTTCACCGGATGATCTAGCCTACTCCGATCCGAATGATCTATCAATGTTATCTGATAGCCAGATCAGGCTAGAAGATTTTCGGTACAAAGAAATCAACGAACAGTTTATCTCCTCCCCAAACGAACCCTAAACAAGGCAAAGAAAAGCAAACAAAAGAACCACAAAAGTGCGTTGGAAGTGGAGGACGGTCAGATACATACCATACTCTTGTGCGGAAGGTTTTGGCTGCGAAACGAAAGCAATGTGAACACTGTTTTTATGCTAAACCGGGTGGTGTCTTGGAATCTTGTGAGTAGTGTAACCTTTGACATGTTGTCATCGATGATCACTCGTCGGCCCCTTTTCTTTTCAACAGAGAAGCATCGACTTTCTGATTCACAGTGCATAGATTAGGCTTATGACATAGCCTACACATGGCAAAAAAGTTGGAAGGCGCGTACCGCGTACGAGTAAGGCTAGTTATAGTGGAGAATAAGTTAGACTAGTAACATACATATGTTACTAGTGTATGTGTTAGATAATAACGAGAAATAAACGAGACAGAGAGACACGGATTTTTACATGGAAACCCTTGCGGGAGAAAACCACGGACGCATGAAGACGCAATCACTATGAGGAGGAGTATTACAAGCACGAGAGGACAGGCCGTCTGAGGTGCGACTACATGGGGTATATAAGAGGGCAATACATGAGAGTCCTTGGAGGACAAGTAAACGAGTTGTACTCGTACGCGTCGACGTCAACGCAAAGGCCCACACCGGTTGTAATACGCCTAGTCCAACACAGTATGATTTGGAACACAATTTAACAATCTCCACCTTGATCCAAATTCCCTCCAGTAGTCGAAGAAAGTAAATAACTCCATCCAAATCAGCATAAACACCTTGTGCGTCAAAGTCCATAGGACTAGTGAGAAATACCAACTAAGCCTGAGCAAAGCTCAAACTTATTGGTAGGAACTGGCTTTGTCATCATATCAGTAGGATTATCATGAGTACTTATCTTGCATACCTTCAAATTGCCTTCAGCAACAACATCTCAAATATAATGAAATCTAACATCAATGTGCATTGTCCACTCATGATACATTGGATTCTTTGTAAGATATATGGCACTTTGACTGTCAGAAAATATGGTAGGGCAAGATGAATCTCCATAAAGCTCAGTGTACAAACCTCTCAACCAGATAGCCTCAGAAATAGCCATATACTCGGCATCAGTAGTGGAAGAAGCCACAATAGACTGCAAAGTTGCTCTCCAACTCACAACACAACCACCAATGGTGAAAACATAACCTGTGAGTGATCTTCTCTTATCCAAATCACCAGCAAAATCAGAATCAACAAAACCAACAAGTCCATCTCCAGTTTTCCCAATCTGTAAATAAGCATTAGAACTACCTCACAGGTATCTGAAAATCCACTGGACTGCTTTCCAATGCTCTTTTCCAGGATTAGCCATCACTACTGGAATCAGCTACTTTGCCATCTGCCAGCTCTTTGCCGCCAGCTAGCGGACGGCAAAGAAGCTCTTTGCCTTCAGCTACCCGAAAGCAGACGGCAAAGAACTGGCTGATGGCAAAGAAAGCCTTTGCCATCAGCCAGCTCTTTGCCGTCCGCTAGCTGATGGCAAAGAATCTTTGCCGTCCGCTAGCAGACGGCAAAGAGGGAGGGGGGCCACTGAGGAGCTGGTTAAAAAAATACTTAATGTCCCCCCTCTGTCGTCCGCCGCAGACGGCAAATATGAAGAAAAGCGGACGGCAAAGGAGGGCGGACGGCAAAGGCTACCCTAACTAACCTAACTAACGGCCGAGCCCCCTCCCCCGCCCGTTACTCATCTCTCTCCCTCGACCTCCTCCGCCCCCGCCCCCGCCGCCCGGCGCCGCCCCCGCCCTCGC
>NC_041381.1:409460374-409487715 GCF_002162155.2 Triticum dicoccoides | reverse complement strand
CTCTTTAATTCTTGTTTAATTGTTAGTGTTAGTGTTAGTGTTAGATTTAGTGTTAGAAAAGAAGAAAATTTAGTGTTAGTGTTAGAAAAAAGAATATGTAGAAGAAAAGAAGAAGAAGTGGAAAAAAGATGAAAAAGAAGAAAAGAAAAGAAGTAGAAAAAAGATGAAAAAGAAGAAGAAGAAAAGAAGTAGAAGAAGTAGAAGAAGAAGAATAGAAGAAAAGAAAAGAAGTAAAAGAAGTAGAAAAAAGATGAAAAAAGAAGAAGAAGAAGAAAGGAAAGAAGAAGAAGAAGAAGAAAGGAAAGAAGAAGAAGGATAGAAGAAGAAGAAAAAAGAAGAAGAAGAGAAGGAAAGAAGAAGAAGGATAGAAGGAAACACCCCGACCACTGAGCCCGACACCCCGACCCCGACACCACACCCCGACACCTGACCCCGACACCCTGACCCCGACACCCCGACCCCGACACCACAGCCCGACACACAGATCACGACACCACACCCCGACACCCCTACCCCGACACGACACCCTAACCCCGAAACAACACCCCGACACCGACATGAAACCCCGACCCCTAAACCTCCCGAAAAGGTGCTCTTTGGCCTTCCAGAGGCCGACGGGGTTATATATTTGTGAATTATTAGTTAGGTCATATATTTTTCGATTTTGTTATGAAAAACATCATATATAATTGTGTTGATCGGGGAGATTTAAATGTGCAGTTGTTTCATCGCTGTGAGGTTTGGTGTTCGACGACCTCGCCGTGCGTTTGACGAGCTCTGCCCCTTCGTTCGTGGGTGAGCACAAATGACATGTCCTTCTCCCCCATTAATTATTTGCACAAATGACATGAAATTTGGTAGCTAGCTATATATGTGTCTTGAATCATCAGTATACATAACCAATATGTGTCTCCCGTTCGAAAGCGTCATAGTTATAAATATGCATGCATTTGCATATTTATAACCTTGATTCTTTCGAATTGTCCAACGCTATCCATGGACAGCCCGAGTATGTGTAGATTGGGTTCGTTTTCCCATATGCTTTGCTCCGAATCTGACGCATAAATTTCGTCAGTGCCTCCCCTGTTGTTCTCCGAGTACACATCCTCTCTGTTTATTGCAGAGACGTGTATCAGGAGAACAGTGGGGAGGTGCTGCCGAAATTTTGCGTCGGATCCGGAGCATAGCATATGGGAAAATGAACCCAATCTACACATACTCGGGTGGGATTAGGACCTATCATTACCTATTAGAGTGTAGGTTGCATGGACGTAATAAAATTGACAAAGTAGATCAACTGATGAATATATACATGGTGAATTATATATATAATTGTTGTGTGTCCAGTAGCTCTGAAAGTCAAGATGAGTGATCGTGCGTGGATGTATACCGGTCACACTGGTCAGAACAAATGGAGCACTGAATGGTTCACAAAAACCAAGGGGTTTGTGCAAGCCGCATTTGCAAATGGCCAGAGGAAAACTTGGTGCCCCTGTTTCCGATGCGGCAATTGGGAAAAGAGGACAGAGGCTGAAATGGGTAAACACCTGCAGAAGAATGGTTTTACGCCCGATTATACGGTGTGGACATTTCATGGTGAGTCTGCCCAACGTGACCGAGCTGAGGTGGATCATCGTCGCACCAACGAGCATGGTACCGGGATGGAAAACATGCTGCAAGACTATGATGATGCTCGGGATTCGGACGAGGAGATGGAGGAATCTGCAAAGGCCTTCAATGAAATGTTGGAGTCTTCAAAACGTCCGCTCCACGAGCACACTGAGCTTTGTCAGTTGGATGCCATCTCACAAGTAATGGCTTTGAAGGCTCAGTTCAACTTGGGCAGAGAATGCTATGACGCAATTATGACAGTATTTGGATGCTTTCTACCCAAAGGCCATGTAATGCCTGCAAACCTGTACCAGTCGGACAAAATCCTCCGTGCACTGAAGATGCCCTATGAGAAGATACATGTCTGTGAGAAAGGATGTGCCTTATTTAGGCTTGACTATGCGGACTTGAACTATTGTCCCATTTGCAAGTGTTCCAGGTATATTGTGGTAGACAACGGTATGGGTGAGAAGACACAGACCAAAATCCCTGTTAGTGTTCTTCGGTATATGCCAATCGTACCAAGACTTCAACGTCTTTTTATGGTCGAAGAGACGGCCAGACAGATGACATGGCACAAAACAGGCAAAAGAACCGAACTAGACGCAGATGGGAAACTGATGATGGTACACACATCGGATGGTGTTGCGTGGAAAAGGTTTAATGAATTACATGCTGACAAAGCGGCAGATCCGAGGCATCCTCAAGTCGGCATCAGCACCGATGGGTTCAGTGTGTTTGGTATGACGGCAGCCCAATACAGTTGTTGGCCTGTATTTGTCTTTCCACTCTATCTCCCCCCCGGTCGGATTATGCAAAGAAAGAACATTTTCCTGACGTTGATAATTCCAGGGCCCAACTATCCGGGGAAAAATATGAATGTGTACATGTAGCCGCTTAAGGACGAATTGCAAGAAGCCTGGGATAATGGGTTCAAGACATACGACGCCTATAGCAAACGAAACTTCATAATGCGTGTCTGGTACATGTACTCGACGCATGACTTGCCGGCGTATGCGCTATTCGTTGGCTGGTGTGTGCATGGAAGGTTCCCGTGCCCCACATGCAAGGGAGCTCTTGAGTTTCGTTGGCTTCAGGCCGGTCACAAGTTTTCTTGCTTCACATTCATAGACAGTTCCTGGATCCTCGCCATAAGTTCAGGAAAGACAAGAAGAACTTCATCAGAGGTAGAGTTGTAAAAAACTCTGCACCACCTGTGTTGACAGGCCAACATACCCTGGATCAGTTAAACACTCTCGAGCCAGATCCAGAGCGTCCAGGGTACTTCAAGGGGTATAATTCTGAGCACGCCTGGACTCACAAAACATGCTTATGGGATCTGCCTTACTTCAAAGACCTCCTTTGCCCACACAACATCGACGTGATGCACACTGAGAAGAATATCGCCGAGGCACTTTTTGGTACATTGTTCGGCATAGATGGGAAGTCAAAGGATAATACTAAGGCTAGAGTCGATCCGGAGGCGCTATGTGATAGGCCGTTACAAAACATGAAAGAACCGAAAGGAAAGCAGAACTGGACGAAGCCAAAGGCATGGTTCAATCTTGGAAGGCCAACTATGAGGGAAATTATCTTGTGGGTGAAAATGCAGTTGATGTTCCCCGATGGGTATGCAGCGAATCTAAAGAGGGGAGCGAGTCTTGATAAATTGAAGATATTTGGTCTCAAGAGTCATGATTGGCACATATGGATTGAGCGGGTAATGCCGGTGATGTTGCGTGGCTTCATCCCTGAGGATGAATGGCTAGTACTGGCAGAACTCAGCTATTTCTTCCGTGTTCTTTGTGCGAAAGAACTATCGCCTGGCGTGCTAGAAGAAATGGAAGAGTTGGCGCCAGAGTTGATCTGCAAGTTAGAGAAGATCTTTCCACCGGGCTTCTTTAATCCAATGCAGCATTTGATTTTGCATCTCCCGATAGAGGCAAGATTGGGGGGGGGGGCGTGCAAAATCGTTGGTGCTACCCAACTGAGAGGATGCAGAAGATGCTTCGAGAAAAATGTAAAAATAAACGTAGAATTGAAGCGTCTATGGCTGAGGCATTCATCACTAAGGAGGCGGCAAACTTCGTGACAGCACACTACGAAACCAAAAATCGTCATTTGCATAATCCGAAGCCTCGGTACAATGCTGACGAGCCTAAAAAGGGTGGATCCAACCTTAGCCTATTCAAAGGCAATCTCGCACCAGCTAGTGTTTCAAATCCAGTATCTTTGGATAACAACGAATGGCGGACCATTTCGTTGTATATCTTCAACAACCTGATAGAAGTGTGGCCGTACATCGAGTAAGTTCTCGGTACATTGTTTTGCAACTTCTATTTCCTTTGAACTGCTCTTATTCCTGGATATTTCATACAGTCGATACATCGCCCTATTCTTGTATGGAGCGGTGATCCAAAAGGATTCCGTCGAAGAGTATGAGCTTCTCGCAAAGCAAGGAGGCGGCTATCCCGGTTTCATCTCTTGGTTCAAACAAACTGTAAATTCTATTAGACAATTTCATTTCATTCGCTAATTTGTGCGTAATGCAACAATCCTTTCATATTAAACTTGTAGGCTAATTCAGAGTCTATGGACGCCGAATTGAGACAAGTCGCTAATGGTTTTGACTATAAGGTCCGTTCATTTGACAAATACGACATCAACAGGTATCGTTTTCGTACCTATGGCAAAGAGCTATCTATGGCCGACCGAAAGTCTACAAATTTTTGTGTATCTGCTATCGGCGAAGGAGGTACCGAGTATTATGGGAGAGTTGAAGCAATTTATGAACTTCTATTCTATGGTGAAAACCCACCGAATGTCGTAGTCTTCAAATGTTATTGGTTTCAGCCGAAGGAGACTAGAAGGACTCATGAACATATAGGGCTAGTTGAAATCAACCAAAGCACCCATTTAGATGTTCCTGATGTCTATATTATGGCTCAACAAGCGACCCAAGTATTCTATCTACCATGGGCCTGCTAAACTAATCCAAATCTGAAAGGTTGGGATGTCGTTTATGAAGTGCCGCCACGTGCTAGACTATCTCCCCCAAAGGAAGAGGATTATGAACCTCACATTAACCCAGACACATATGAAGGAGAATTCTTCCAAGAGACACGTCTTCCCAAAAAGCGTTTCAAGAACCAGTATACTTCACCCCAAAACATTGAAGAGCGACAGTGAATCCCACATCACCCCAGAGGAGGAACAAGAAGAGCCGGAACAAGAAGAGGTTACTGCTGCGGAAGACCTCTCAATGCTTGACCGATTACGTAAAGGTGGCCTTCCACATGTTGATGCCACTGAACCCTATGAGCCCGTCATTGATTATAGTGATGATGGTGATTATGCATTTATTGATGATACTGATTGAGATTATTAGTAGTGTCAGGTATTCAATTTTTTTATGTTGTACTTGATGATGATACACTTAAGTGATATACATATTATTATTCATGTCGGTATTTTTTTTATGTTGTACTAATTTCGTTTACTCTTTGTCATGGCAGGTGTTGAAAGATGGAAGGGGAGCCGACTGAGGCCAAGGACAAACATGCCCCAAATTGAAGGTGTGCCACACCATCAAGGTAGCTCCAGCTTATATCAGTTCGGGCGGAATTGGGTAATGTGGTTTGCTTCATGATTAATGCAATTCATTCATCATGCTAGCTTGAGCCCTTTAATTACTAATTTACTTTGTTTCTCTCTTTCAGGCATGCTACAATAAGACGGATAAGGTGCCAGAGGGGTACGACCTGTATGCCATGGCCCACACTGCCTCTTACAAGAAAGTCAAGGGGAAGGCGAGGAAAGGGGAGGAGTTTAACCCGAGCCAGATCCCCTACAATCCAGAGCAGGTGATGATATCTAGTGGCGGGAGGTCCCATGGCTCCATAGCCATTGATCCAGAGATTGCTCCTAAGACCACGGTGAGTTTAGTTTGAATGGACGTTACTTGCTAGTCTTAACATTTGAGTGTCATCATGCTAACGAAACATTGGAAATGATCTTTGGTGCAGCGTAACTCCACACAAGCATCACACGATCCTTCTCCAGCTACTGGCATGAGCCAGCCCGCTCCCACACCTCCATGATCAAGGTAAGTTTCTCTAGTTTTTTGCTTAACAAATGCATAAAGACCTAGACTTAGCTTTATTTCATCCAATATGCTTACCTTAATTAATGACCTAGAGTTAGCTTCTTTTCCTGCAAAATGACTTAATAAGCTTACCGACCTCCAAAACCATCCATTTTACCTAAGTTAGCTCTAAAACGATCTATACTTAGCTTTGTTTCCTCCAAAATGAGCTAAGTTAGTTATAATATGCTTAGTTAACTAGGTTTGCTCAATAATGACATGTACTTACCTTACTTATGTAAAAAATAGCATAATTAGCTTAGTTAGCTTATAAACGATCCATTTTACCTACATTAGCTCTAAAATGATGCATTTTACCTAAGTTAGCTCATAAACGATCCATTTCACCTAAGTTACCTCACAAACGATGGCGTGCTCCTTCTTCTAGTCTTCTTCTTCTAGTCACCTTTTCCTAACTTTCTTATTTGCCATTTTGCAGATTTCATTCACTTCTCGGAAGCTAGCTTGCTATGGAGTGCTTGTTTTTTATTTCATTCTCTTCTAGTATTCTTATAATGGTTGCAACTTATGTGTATGCTACGATGGAACTTGCTATCTTGATGAAACTTTGCATTGTAATATGTATGTGCAACCTCCTAATGGTTGCAACTTATGTGTATGTGCAACTTGCTATGTATGAGTGGATGGAACTATATATGTATGTACGATGAAACTTATGTGCTGTTAAATAGGCCTGTGAAATATATCTATATATGTCATATATATTTGCTGTGAAAATTATTGGATTAAAAAAAACAGAAAAAAGAGACAATATGCAGGCTCTTTGCCGTCTGCCACCGACGGCAAAGGGCTCTTTGCCATCAGTAGCGGACGGCAAAGAGGCCACATGGCAGGCAACTTTGCTTCCTGGGAGGCTGACCTATTTGGTCAGTTTGCCAATAGTGGCTGACGGCAAAGAGGAAAAAAACTTTGCCTACAGCGGCGGACGGCAAAGAGGAAAATAACTTTGCCTACAACGGCGGACGTCAAAGGCTTGCCGTTAACCACCTAACGGCGTAACAGCGCAATTATTGCCGTCAGCATTCTTTGCCGTCGGCAGCTGATGACAAAGGACCCTTTGCCGTCAGCCGCCCGAAACGGATGGCAATGTAGCTCTTTGCCGTCCCTTACATTGCCGTCCACTTTTGCCGTCCGTGGCCGACGGCAAAGACCTTTGCCGTCCGCCATCCATGCCTTTGCCGTCCGCCGTGGCAGATGGCAAAGTAGCAGATTCCTGTAGTGCATGTATCTACTGACAACACTCAATGCATATGATAGATCCGGACGAGAACAAACCATGGCATACATAAGTGAACCAACTGCACTCGAATAGGGAACTCTAGACATGTACTCAATATCTGCATCTGACTTAGGACATAAAGCTGATGATAATTTGAAGTGTGCAGCTAATGGTGTACTCACCGGCTTGGCATTATGCATATTAAAACGATGAAGAACTTTATCAATATATCCCTTCTGACTTAGATATACTTTTCCAGACGGTCTATCTCTGGATATTTCCATGCCAAGAATTTTCTTTGCTACACCCAAATCCTTCATCTCAAATTCATTACTCAATTGCCTCTTTAGTTCATTAATCTCTGACATACTCTTTGCAGCAATAAGCATATCATCAACATAAAGGAGCAAATAAATAGTTGAATCATTGACAGTTTTCAAATAAACACAACTATCATAATTAGACCTTCTGAAACCTTGAGAGAGCATAAAGGTGTCAAATCTCTTGTACCACTGTCTAGGGGATTACTTCAATCCATAAAGAGATTTCTTTAACTTACAGACAAGCTTTTCTTTTCCAGGAATAACAAAGCCTTTAGGTTGTTCCATATAAATATCCTCTTCTAATTCTCCATGTAAGAATGCAGTTTTAACATCCAATTGTTCAAGCTCAAAATCATGCATGGCAACAATAGTGAGTAAAGTGCGAATAGAGCTATGCTTCACAACAGGAGAAAAGACTTCGTTATAGTCAATACCTGGAATCTGGCTATAACCTTTAGCAACTAACCTTGCTTTATATCTTGTCTCATCATTAGGAGAAAAACCTTATTTCCTCTTGAAAACCCACTTGCAACGAATAGGCTTCTTCTCTCTAGGCAATTTTACTAAATCCCAAGTGCCATTCTTTTCAAGTGATTTCATCTCATCATGCATAGCATTTATCCACTTATAACTATCACCAGAAATAATAGCCTCGGAATATGAAGAAGGCTCAGAATTACCTTCAATTTCTTCTGCAACAGATAAAGCAAAAGAAACAATATTGCACTCTTCAATTAACCTGTCAGGTTTATTAATACCCCGTCTAACTCTGTCACGTGCAAGATTCCAACTAGGTGGAACAATAGGCTGATTTGGAGTGGGAGTGACATGATCATCATTAACGATGGGTTCATCATGTGCATCAACAATTTCATTACCAGATGTATCACCTGAATCAATAACATGCTCCACCTGAACAGTAGGCTGCGGAACAGTAGGCTGCTGTTCACTCTCAACAGGAACATTAGTAGATGGAACATCATGTAACATAGCAGTTTCATTAAAGATAACATTTCTGCTAATAACCACCTTCTGAGTTTCAGGATTCCACAATTTAAAACCTTTAACACCACATTTATAACCAAGAAAGATGCACTTAACAGCCCTAGGCTCCAACTTTCCACTATCAACATGAGCATAAGCAGTGCAACCGAAAACTCTCAATTGTGAATAATCAGCAGGTGAACCAGACCATACCTCAATTGGAGTTTTCTTATTAAGAGCAATAGATGGTGAACGATTAATGAGATAACAAGCAGTGGAAGCAGCCTCAGCCCAAAAATGTCCATGCAAACCTGCATTGGACAACATGCAACGGGCTCTAGAAATAATGGTCCTGTTCATACGCCCAACAACACCGTTTTGTTGAGGAGTATAAGGAATGGTGTAATGTCTGACAATGCCTTCAGACTTGCAATAATTCTTAAATTTCTTAGAACAGAATTCCATACCATTATCAGTGCGAAGTATTTTTACCTTCCTTTCAGTTTGTCTTTCAATCATAATCTTCCACTCCTTAAATGCTGAGAATGCTTCATATTTATGCGTCAAGAAATAAGGCCAAACTTTTCTCGAATAATCATCAATAATAGTCAACATGTAACTTGCACCACCTAATGACTTCTTGCGAGATGGTCCCCATAAATCAGAATGCACATAATCAAGAATACCTTCAGTTGTATGAGTCGAAGTGTTGAACTTCACCCTCTTGTGCTTGCCAAAGATACAATGCTCACAAAATTTCAATTTACCAGGTTCATATCCATCAAGGAAACCTCTCTTATTTAACTCTGCTAAACCAAGTTCACTCATATGTCCAAGACGCATATGCCAAAGGTTAGCAGCATCACAATCAGAATTCTTTGAAATAAATGGAGTAGCGTTACCTGAAATGGTAGAACCTTGAAGGTAACAAAGACCATTGGTCGAACTTAAGTCACCTTTCATCACAACAAGGGAGCCTTTGGTGACCTTCAAAACACTATCTCCACCTGAATACTTGTACCCCTTTGCATCAAGGGCACTAACAAAGATAAGATTTCTCTTCATCTTCGGAATATACCGAACATCTGGCAAAGTTCTGATTATGCCATCGAACATCTTGATTCGAATAGAACCTATGCCTTCAATCTTGCATGGTGAATTATCAAAACCCAAAATGGAACCAGCAGAAGTAGTGGAATCAAAAGTATTAAACCAATCTCTATGCGGGCACATATGGAAAGTACATGCAGTGTCAAGTACCCACTCGTCATTGGTCTCAGCACATCCAGCAATAACGACAAGAGCATCATCGGAACTATCATCACGAGCAACGTTAGTAGAATTTTCGCCTTGTTTGTTACCTTTCCTCTTTTCCTTGTTCTACAACTTGAAACACTCAGAGATGTCATGCCCGTCTCTCTTGCAATACCTGCAATACTTCTTGTCTCTGGATTGCGACCGACCCCTGTATCCGTTCTTACTTTTGCCTCTGTTTCCATTATTGGAGTTCTTCTCCTTTGTCCTGCCACAAACAGATAATCCCTCGGCTTGGGATGAACTTGAACCATCATGAGGCACCATTAATTTCATCTTCTCCTTGGAGTTCAAAGCTTCATAAACTTCATTAAGCGTGAGAGTATCACGACTGTATAATATGATGTCTCAAAAATTGGTATAAGAACTTGGCAGTGAACAAAGTAACATTAAAGCAGTATTTTCCTCTTCATACTTAACCTCCATTGCAGCTAGATCAGATATGATCTCTTTAAATTCCGAAATATGATTCAAAACATTACCTCCCTTGGGTAACCTGTGCAGGAATAATTTTTGCTTCAGATGCATCTTGCTGGTGAGATCTTTAGTCATGCAAATCCCTTCCATCTTTAACCATAGAGCGGCCGCAGTTTTCTCGCTCAAAACTTCCTGCAAAATATTATTATGCAAATGGAGTTGAATTTTTGACAAAGCCTTACAATCAATTCTTTTGTCCTCGGCAGTTCAGTCCTGTATTCAGTTCTTCCCAAAACTATCCAGTGCTTCATCATAGTCGGACTGTGCCAACAATGCCCGCATCTTGACTTGCCATAGGGTAAACCTTGTGTCACAGTCCAGCAGCGGAAAATCGTACTTCATAGAGGCCATGAGTAGATAAATCTGTGTACACAAAGTAGTATAAGCCGGTAGAAAAAATCTTGACAGAATTAATATGCGAAGCAAGGAACTAAAATAAATAGCACCTGGTAGCTTTTGGAGTGGCCGTAGCAAAGTCCAAAACAGTAGCTTCACGTGACGTAGAAACTAGTACTTGGACTGATTGGACTTGATGCTTTGACGTGATGAAAAAAAGAATAATCTCGCCTGTACGTGGAGTAGCAGCGGCAGTTGATGGATTTTCTACGTCCGGGAAGTAATAGCAGCAGCAATGACGGTTGATTCTCTCGGGACTTGAGCTACGGTCGAACAACACACGCCCGTTGCGTAGGCTGATGTGTCTCAGGAGTACAACTTTTACAGACGTGACCACGCCGCTGTTGCTTTTGATGGCCGCAGGAGTAAGCCACCTCGGGACTTGGAGCTTGCACCGATCAATCTCAACTTGATCTGGACACGGACGGCTGCTTCGAATAGGAATCGGATCAGCGGCAGAAAAACCAGTCGGTCTCGGCGACTTGCGGTGGTGGCGAAGCAGACGTAACCCTAGTCTCTCATCTCAAATCTCGTGTACCGCAACTTGGCTCTGTATACCACTTGTTAGATAATAACGAGAAATAAATGAGACGGAGAGATACGGATATTTACGTGGAAACTCTCACGGGAGAAAATCACGGACGCACGAAGGCGCAATCACTATGAGGAGGAGTATTACAATCACGAGACGACAGGCCGTCTGAGGTGCGACTACATGGTGTATATAAGAGGGCAATACATGAGAGTCCTTGGAGGACAAGTAAACGAGTTGTACTCGTACGCATCGACGTCAACGCAAAGGCCCACACCGGTTGTAATACGTCTAGTCCAACACAGTATAATTTGGATCACAATTTAACAGTATGTGGGTAGTGTCATAGGTGTGGTAACATAGATGCCTTCATTTATTACTTTGTAGACTCGTTATGCATTGGGAAGCGCTATGTGATGGTAACATATTATGTTACTCTATTTGCCTCTCTCCTTATTAACTACTTGCCACATCACCATTTTTGCTTATGTGGCATCTATGTTACTACCTATGTTACTCCCACTATGACCAGCCTAAGCCGTTGCCCCAGCCCAAAGCGGCTGGCTGCCTGGCGAGGAGCAGCGACGGATCTTGCTGTCGGAAACTGCAACCCGAAGCAGCAGATTTTCGTGTTTTTGACCCTTTTATGGTATAAAATCAAGATCTAACCCACGTTTGAAATTTTTTCGAGATCTGACCCTTTCGCTACCGCCAGACGACCTGGCAGTAGGATTAGACAGGCTACCGCCAGGGACCCTGGCGATAGGGTGCGACAGAGGGTGAGGTGGCCGTTTGCCCGAGCTGACATGGATAAGTAGCGACCCTAGCGATAGCCTGTCTAATCCTACCGCCAGGTCCCCTGACGGTAGGGTGTGGCTGGGTTTTTGCCTCGCAAAGTTTCTGTAACGAAATATCAAGTATGTATGTATCTGACCAACCATCAGAGGGTTTGACGGTAAGCTGTCTGAACCAACCGCCAGGGTCCTTGGCGGTGGGTTCCTGTGTTTTATGGTTTTCAAGTTTAATTATTTTCTTCTTTTCAAAAACAATATAACAGCAATGATATAGAACCTAAAAAACAGATCTCAAATAATTAAAACTGGGCATCACATACACAAAAAAGCAAAATATGAGCTCACACATTAATAAAGGTTCCACATAGCAAATAGCAAATAGTAAACTTGTCCACATAGTTTGACAACCCCAACTAACACAAGTAGTTTCGCAAAAAGCTTTCGCAAAGCCAACAAACGGTGCAACAAGTTTTTAAGACAAGTTTATAGGGCGGGTAAACATACCCCCTCGTATGTTAGGCCTGGCCGTGGAGACAGATACGGCAGCGGATCCACCGGTTCAGGTGGAGGCGGAACGCTGGTCGGCATCCGACCGCTCAAGCATTCCCACCTTGCCTTGCCCGCTGGAGTTTTCGCCTCCGCCCTTCCCCAGCTGATGATATCGAACGCCGATGCACTTGGGGGCGGCATCCTGGCTCTCTCCCCCGCATTGCTCTCGAAGTAGATCCTCCGTCCCAAATTATGCAGCTCCTAGTTGGAGTGCTGCTTGGCAGCTTCAATGGTCCCTTCCCGGTGTTCACGGGAGATAGTTGGATCTCCCTCCATCTCTGCAATCACTCTCTTCAAATCCTTCACACTCTGCGACCAATACTTCACATCGTCGGAGATCCGTTCTGCCCTCTCGTGCCACCGCACTGCCCTCGTCGCCTCTAGGAACTCGTCTGAAAAAGGTCCCACCGGCTGCAGCATCTCGGGGAAGGACTCGTACACGTACGGAAGTGGCAAGGCTGAAGGGTCGTGTTGGAGATGAATGGAAGATGGTTGCACCACAGTTGCAGACCTAAACATATGGATGCATAACAAAAGTTCATCATTAACTAAACAAAATACGTATATCAAGATGGGTCAAATGCAATATCATATCATATCATATTTACTCCAACCAAATCCACTACTTGCATCATATAAATTTTGTTGCCACACCAATATTCATCATATCATAAATTTTGTTAACAAAAAAAATTGAGAAGTTGAGGGTTCAACATTTGTTCTCCAACTAAATCCACTACTTGCATCATAGCATATCAACATGCATCATCATATCACAATAAATTCCTCCAACATGCACCATATCAGAAAAAAATCCTCCCAAAATAATATGAACTAGGGTTCATCTTCACATAACCATACCAACTAGTGACTAGAGTTCATATCTAACACAATATAACATCTATAACCAACCTAAATCAATCCCCTGTGTTCAAAAGTTTTAAATCTAATTCAAAAAGGGGATTGATTTGAATCAAGTAATGCGACGAATCGGAACCTATTTGACTAAAACTAATTGGAGGGATCGAAGGAGCTTACTTTTCTCTCTTCGGGGCCATCTCGATCCGTAAAAACGATGAAAAAACGATGAAGATCAGAGGTGGGGAGTGGAGGAGATGAGAGAGGGGGCGTGAGGAACAACTCTATTCTTGGGCGACTGGGTGGGGGGAGAAGGGGGTGGGGCGGCCGACCCGCGGCTTATAACTGCCCGCATCCTACCGCCGGGACCGTTGGCGGTAGGATCACATAGGCTACCGCCAGGACCAACGACGGTAGGATGGGACGGAGGCGGGACGGAGGTCGTTACCGGTGCTGACGTGGATAAGTTTCCTACCGACAGAGGTTCTGGCGGTAGGCTATAAAAACCTACCACCGGGCCTCGTGGCGGTAGGAAAAAGGTCAGATCTCGAAAAAAAATCAAACATGGATCAGATCTTGATTTTATACCACAAAAGGGTCAAAACACGAAATTTAGCCACCCAAAGCGTGTCTATTCACACGGACACCCATAGCCATGGACCATAACTGCAAGCCGGCAAGGAGGGCACTCTGGCGCTGTGTACAGGTGACCGGGCCGGGCGTATGATCGCGGGTCACGGTGAAGATCAATAAACTACCCCGTAATAACAAACATAACAAACCGTTCTTGGCTGCTATGTACTTCCTCTGTCCCATAATATAAGAACGAACGTTTTTACATTAGTATAGTGTCAAAAGCGTTTTTATATTATGAAACGGAGGGAGTACTCAGTAGATCGGTCTTTGTGTCGGGTGTTGAAAGTCATCACCTACCCATGTGACTCAGCATCAGTTCCGACAACAAAAGCCGTTGAAACCTTCAGTAACCTGAAACAAACCCGAATGTTCAGTAGTAAGCAGTCAAAAAACTCCAGTAAGTCATAGCTGAAAACCAGGGTCAGCTATGGAGAAAAAGACTTGTGGTGACAAAGAAACTCGGGCGAGACGAACTGCAGAACCTGTGGGGGACGCTATGGGCTCGGCCTACAATGGTGTGTCCCACTAGGCCGGATTTTCCAGTTTTGAGAAGGTTTTGCTTGTTTTTTTCTTTCTTCTGTATTTTTCATCAATTTTGATAGTTTTTAATTTGGTTTTTTCCTGGTCATTTTTCCTGTTTTTTTATTTTATGTTTTCCTTCTCTTTTCATTTTGCATTATATATTTTTACATGCTAATTCATGATCATTTACTAAAATTCCGGACATTGAAAAGTACTATGAACATTTTAGAACTCACGAATATTCTTAAATCATGAAAAAAATTAAGTTGGTGATTTTTTTTGAATTTATGAATCTTTTTGGAATTCATGAACATTGTTTGAAATCCAAGGTTTGTTTTTAAAGTGAATTATTTTAATTCAAAACATTTTCTAAAAATCAAGATTATTTAAAACACGTGAACTTATTTTGATTTAATGATTTTTGTCAGTAAAAAAGTACGGTAATCGGTTTTATTCTGAGCTAGCACTAGAATGAGTGAAAAAAAACTACGCGTGCTAACGAAGCAGGGAGCTGAGTCTGAGTAAGCGAGTGCTTCATGAGTCGACTCATGTGAGCGTTATGACAACAATTTCAGGTTCGCAATGTGGGATAAGAGCTCAGACAACCACCACCGGTGAAGACCAAGGCCGAAACGTGCAAGGACTCCACAAACCATACACCTACAACTTCACCCTCCTGTGTCTCAAAAAAAAAAAACTTCACCCTCCTCTTGAAAAAATGTAGTCTCCAACAAAAGCCCAACATGATATACAAATGGAAAAAATCACCAAGACACAATGAAAACCCAAGACAGTGTGGATGAAAACAAAATGAAATAACCTGCTAGAGAAACAAATTTAACTCCACGAGTGAATAGCTCAGCAAAGTACGCGTTCGCCTTTGCTAAAATACATTACTCAAGAATAGAAAGGGCATTTTCAACACTGACCCACAAACCACGCGCAACCATTCGGCCCGTGCGGTTTAGACGTGATTTGCCATCCAACGCGATCATGTATCCATCCGTGGGCTAGTCCGGACGTCCTCTTTCATGCGAACCGGAAGCAAACTCGGAGGGCTTTGTGGGAGTCTTGGACCGTTGTCGTGCAAGCGTCTGACAAACCCGACTCACCCAAAAATCTCCCTCACCCACGCTCTTTCTCGCCCGAAGCGGTCAGAGCCGCTCCATAGCACCAGAGTCGCATTCGTGCGATTCGGAGCGACGCGACCTCTCACGTCGCCCGACATTGAAGCGGCGCACCGGCCGAGAGCGCCGCCCGCACCGCTTCCCATTGCATGCGAATGCTCTGCATTCGAATGACAACCCGTCCATCGGCCTACCTACATTAAACATGTGCGGATGCCGAGGAACCTTCTCCAGCACCATCCATTCGTCCATCTACTGCCCACCGTTAACCACCTCGCTAATTGCCCTACCATCCGTCCACTATTCAAACACTAGGCCCGGCCATAGCTGCATCCAACTTCCTCCGCTCCCTTATCCCTCTCGCACCACGTCCGACATTGCCTCCTTGAGCTCCAAAGCACTCTGGAACAGCTTCTTGTCCGAGCAAAAGCAGAAGATCGCCGCCAATGGAGCCGGGTGGCAGGCCGGCGAGCAGACTGAGGCCAACGCTGCGGACACACCAATGGAAGAGGCGGGCGATGACGAGCCGGTGCCCCAGTCCTCGCCGCCCAATGCCGGAATTACCACGTGCGAGGCCCATGTTCACTACACCAAGATGATGATGAGGACATCAATACCATTGTTACACCCACAGCCCCTGCTGCTATACATACTGGACCAATTACTAGAGCTCGCGCACGCCAACTAAATTACCAGGTATTTTTGTTTCTTGGTAATGATTCTAATGTTCATGAGAATATGATGCTGCCTAAATTGGATACATTTTTTTTGCTTACAAATGAAGGGCCTAGCTTGGAGAAGGATGAACATTGGAGCAAGAACAAGCATGGAGATGATGGCATGCGCAAGGGGAACAAGAACGGAGTTACAAGTGATGATTTCAGGACTTTGAAGCCACCATAATGGGTGCATGAAGCCTTGGACGAAATATACAAGATGCCACTTCATAAATTTTGTCCCGAGGCTATTTTAGGTGTTGCGTCACCTTATTATTGGGCCAGGCCAATGTAATTTCGAAATACATAAGTATATGCTATTTTTAGAGTCCGTATGTGTGGGGAAACAAGAGATAGGGTTGATTTCGGACCCCTCCACCAAGGTCCACGAAATCCCCCCTCCCCTCTTCCATATATACAGCCCTTAGGGCATCGTTTAGACTTTCGGTTTTGTTTAGATTAAAGTTCGCCATAGCTGCAACTTCGCGTACTTTGTTTGTGTTCAACGACCAGACAAAGGCGTCACAGAACCCCACCTTGATCAATAAAACTTTCCTCTTATATTCGCAATATCCAGATTGCAATCTTAGTTTCTTGCTTGTTCTTTGTTTGCCTGCAGGAAACAGACCTTCGTGGTCAGGTTGATCGTGCTCCGGCGTGGTCAATAACCTCTTGGAGTTGGTTTAGAGATTGCTAAGGCGCGACGTCCTCGCACGTTCGTAGTCAGATCGTCAAAGTCGACTTCCTCCAAAATGATAGCCACCATCTCATCGAAAGACGGGACACCTTTGCCTCTATCAAGTGGTATCAGAGCTCCAGGTTGCTTTGTGAGATTTTACAGTTTTTCATAGTTTAGATCGAGTCTGTTTTTCATACCTACAGTCCATGAAAAAGCCACAAAAAAATTTAGGGTTAGTTCATCATATCCGAACCAGTCCGAGCCATTGCATAGTCTTTTCAGTATTTTGCTTTGTTGAATTTTCGGTTGCATCGTCGTGTCTAGTTGCTGGTCTTAGTGTCTAGTCTTTTAGAGTTTCGAGTTCTGTTCACGGGTCTTCACGCCGCCGCCGCACCATCATCATCCGCTGCCATATACCACCACCACACCAGATACGTCGTTCCTGCCATCTACCATCACCGCTTATTCACCACCGCTCCGAGTCCATATACCGACACCGATCCGAGTCCAGGTACCACCATCGACCCACATCCATATACTACCACCACTCCGAGTCCATCTCATATTAGGTTAACTTTCGAGATCCATCTTTTTCCAGATTTGTGTTTTCCTTGTCTGAGTAGGTTTCGGATTCCAGCAATTTTTTGCCGTCCGTAGAAGAGGTTGGTTTCCAAAAAAAAGAGTCCGGAAACCACCCTCCGTTTAGGCCCAAAATTTTCCAAAAACGCACTGGACGAAATATTTTCTGGCTATCCTATTTTTAGGTGTTTCTAAGCGTATTGAGACAGTCGCCGTTATAGAAAGTTTATTTTGACCTATTTCTAGTTTTAGGGTCCGGGCAGTCGAAAAAAAATTTGGTCGAAAAAATTTCGTGCCTATCCTATTATCTTGACTTGGGAAGAGTTTTGAGACACTCGCCATTATAGGGATTTTCGGCAAAAAAAAGAGGAGCGCAAAAACTAAAAAAAAGGAGCGCAAAAAAAGTGGAAAAAAATTCAGAGTGTGCTTCTCCCTTGTTTCCGTGCAGCGTCGTGATTTTGTTAGTGTTCTAGGCTCGCGTCTCTAGCACAGTCTAGCCTAGGACCAGCACAGTACCGTCGTTGAGCGTTTATTCAACTTTGCATCTCTGAATTGATTATTGCTGACCCTTTTTGCTACTATATTATAAGCCTTCCCAGCTCCACATACATGTACATCATGCGTTTGACTCTCCCTGGTAATCGCTCTATCCAAGCTTTGAGAGTTTTGACTAAAACCGTTGCCGATCACCACCTGCTGCTGGGTAAGAACTAGTAAGAATTTGAGATTTGCTGGACGGGTTTGTGATACACCACCACCACTTCTTAGTAGTCTGTAGGATCATATTCTTGTGTGTTTCTATTTGCTGCTAACCATGGTAGGATCACAAGCCAATGAGACTGATTGGGAGAACCTGACGAACAAACAGCTACATGATAAATTTCAGCAAATGATGAGTGGACAGGTGCAAGATGTGTTAAACAGATTTGATGAGGCCATGGAGAAGATAGATGGCATTGAGAAGACGTTCGAAATAAAGCTTTATAGCAAGTTTAATGAATTGCTCGCGCGTTTTCCACAACCATCGCCGGCTGCACCTAACGCACCTCTACAACAACAACAACAACAATGACTACCTCCACATCGCGAAACATCCCTCCGCCGAGCGAGCCGTGTCCCTCTTGCGTTTGGCCAAACTGTTGGTGCTACTTTTGATACTTCTATGGCTCCTCCTGCTGATGCGGAGGAGGATGATTATGTGGGAGATTACGAGGATGAGGTTGATCAAAATCAGAACTACGTGCAACCACCTGCACCGCAACCACCAGGTCGTGCACATGCAAATAATCACAATGGTAGGGCTCTCCCTCAGGTACGAGATCATGACCATCTTCCTAAACTGAAATTGAATATTCCACCATTCGAGGGTAGATATGTTCCTGATATATATCTTACTTGGGAGTTAGAAACTGAACAACGATTTACATGTTTACAATATCCTGAGGAGAGACGGGTTGCCGCTGCTGTTTGTGCTTTCACTAGTTTTGCATGTGTATGGTGGTCTGAACATTGTAGATTATATCCTATTCCAACTACTTGGGCTGCTTTGAAAACTGCTATGCGTACTCGTTGGGTTCCACCATATTATCAACGTGAATTGCTTCAAAAATTGCAGCGCTTCAGACAAGGGAAAAATTCTGTAGACGAATATTATTAGGAATTACAAATTGGCATGATTAGATGTGGTATTGTTGAGGAGAATGAAGCTATGCTTGCATGTTTTATGGGTGGATTAAATAGAGAGATTCAGACCATTCTAGAGTATAAGGAGTATACTAATATCACTCGTTTATTCCATCTTGCTTGTAAAGCTGAACGTGAAGTGCAGGATTGACAAGCATTGGCGTGATCTAACTTTTCTGCAGGCCGACCTTCATCATGGACACCGCGTGCATCTTCTACTTCAACTGCACCAGCACCTCCATCAGGTGCCACCTCCAGCCGTGATACAAGAAAGCAGGCACAACCACCATTATCTGCCAAGAGCGCACCTGTCGGGCCTCCACAGAGTTCTTCTTCTTCCATGGCATCAACGGGGCACACAAGTGATATTATTTGTCGTTGTTGTAAGGGAAGAGGTCATTATGCGAGAGAATGCAAATCTCAACGTGTGATGATTGCTACTGAAGATGGTGGGTATGAGTCCGCTAGTGACTATGATGAGGAGACTTTGGCTCTTATTACACGTGAAGAACATGGTGGAGATGATTCTGATCATGAGAAGCAATACATGACTCCTTAAGACGCTGACAGGTATGAATGTTTAGTTGCTCAACGTGTTTTGAGTGTGCAGGTCACACAAGCTGAGCAAAATCAGAGGCACAATTTGTTCCATACAAAGGGAGTTGTGAAGGAACGTTCTGTGCGCGTCATCATAGATGGAGGGAGCTGCAACAACTTGGCTAGCATGGAGATGGTGGAGAAGCTATCTCTCACCACAAGACCACATCCACATCCTTACTACATCCAATGGTTCAACAACAGCGGCAAGGTTAAGGTAACACGTACTGTTCGTGTGCATTTTAGCATCTCTACATGGCATATGCTGATTATGTTGATTGTGATGTGGTACCTATGCAAGCATGTTCCTTATTACTTGGTCGACCATGGCAATTTCATAAAAATTCTGTACACCATGGTTGAAACAATCAGTATACTCTTATTCATAAGGATAAAAATATTACTTTGCTTCTTATGACTCCTGATTCCACTTTGAAAGATGATATTAATAGAGCTAATAAAGCAAAAAAAGAGAAAAATAAGAGTGAAAATCAGATTGTGGCAAAAGAATTTAAGCAACAAATGAAGCCTAATAGTAAACCATCTAGTGTTGCTTCTGAAATTAAATTGAAAAGTGCATGTTTATTTGCCACTAAATCTGATATTGATGAGCTAGTTTTCAGCAAATCTGTTTGCTATGCTTTTGTGTGCAAAGAGGCATTATTTTCATTCGAGGACGTGCCTTCCTCTTTGCCTCCTGCTGTCACTAACACATTTTGCAGGAGTTCGCTGACGTCTTTCCAAAAGACGTGCCACCGGGATTACCTCTCATTCGAGGGATTGAGCATCAGATTGACTTAATTCCCGGTGCATCATTACCCAACTGTGCACCATACCGTACCAATCCAGAGGAGATGAAGGAGATTATGCGTCAAGTACAGGAGCTGCTCGACAAAGGTTATATACGCGAATCCCTTAGTCCTTGTGCTGTTCCTATTATTCTAGTGCCGAAAAAGGATGGTACATCACGTATGTGTGTCGATTGTAGAGGTATTAATAATATTACTATTCGTTATCGTCATCCTATTCCTAGGCTAGATGATATGCTTGATGAATTGAGTAGCTCTACAATATTCTCCAAAGTTGATTTGCGTAGTGGATACCATCAAATTCGTATGAAATTGGGAGATGAATGGAAAACAACATTTAAAACTAAGTTTGGATTATATGAGTGGTTAGTCATGCCTTTTGGGTTAACTAATGCACCTAGTACTTTCATGAGATTAATGAACGAAGTTTTACGTGCTTTCATCGGATGATTTGTGGTAGTTTACTTTGATGACATATTGATTTATAGCAGATCTTTGGAAGAATATTTGGAACAATTACGTGTTGTTTTTATTGCTCTACGTGATGCACGTTTGTTTGGTAACCTTGGGAAGTGCACCTTTTGCACCGACCGAGTATCTTTTCTTGGCTATGTTGTTACTCCACAGGGAATTGAAGTTGACAAAGCCAAGATTGAAGCTATGGAGAGTTGGCCGCAGCCCAAAACGGTCACACAAGTGAGGAGTTTTCTTGGCCTCGCTGGATTCTATAGGCGTTTTGTGAGAGATTTCAGCATCATTGCTGCACCTCTGAACGAGCTTACAAAGAAGGATGTGCCTTTTGTTTGGGGTACCGCACAGGAAGAAGACTTCACGGTATTGAAAGATAAGTTGACACATGCTCCTTTACTCCAACTTCCTTATTTTAATAAGACTTTTGAGCTTGAATGTGATGCTAGTGAAATTGGATTAGGAGGTGTGTTATTACAAGATGGCAAACCTGTTGCATACTTTTCTGAAAAATTGAGTGGGCCTAGTCTGAATTATTCTACTTATGATAAAGAATTATATGCTCTTGTTCGGACTTTAGAAACATGGCAACATTATTTATGGCCCAAAGAATTTGTTATATATTCCGATCATGAATCTTTGAAACATATTAAAAGTCAAGCTAAATTGAATCGTAGACATGCTAAATGGGTTGAATTCATTGAGACTTTCCCTTATGTCATTAAATACAAGAAGGGTAAAGAAAATGTTATTGCTGATGCATTGTCTCGTTGCTATACTATGCTTTCACAACTTGACTTCAAAATATTTGGTTTGGAGACCATCAAAGATCAATATGTGCATGATGCTGATTTTAGAGATGTATTGCAGAATTGTAAAGAAGGAAGAACATGGAACAAGTTCGTCGTTAATGATGGATTTGTGTTCCGTGCTAACAAGCTATGCATTCCAGCTAGCTCCGTTCGTCTTTTGTTGTTGCAGGAGGCACATGGAGGAGGACTAATGGGATACTTTGGCGTGAAGAAGACGGACGACGTACTTGCTACACATTTCTTTTGGCCAAAGATGAGTCGGGATGTTGAGCGTTCTATTGCTCGCTGCACTACATGTCAAAAAACTAAGTCACGACTCAATCCTCATGGTTTATATATGCCTTTGCCTGTACCTAGTGTTCCTTGGGAGGATATATCTATGAACTTTGTTTTAGGTTTACCTAGAACAAAGAAGGGGAGGGATAGCATATTTGTTGTCGTGGATAGATTCTCGAAAATGGCACACTTTATATCATGTCATAAAAGCGATGATGCTGTTAATGTTGCTGATTTGTTTTTTCGTGAAATTATTCGCTTGCATGGTGTGCCAAATACTATTGTTTTAGATCGTGATACTAAATTTCTTAGCCACTTTTGAAGATGTTTATGGGCTAAGTTGGGGACTAAACTGCTTTTTAGTATTACTTGTCACCCCCAAACTGATGGACAAACTGAAGTAGTCAATAGAACATTGTCTACTATGCTTAGGGCTGTTTTGAAGAATAATAAGAAAATATGGGAGGAATGCTTGCCTCATATTGAATTTGCTTATAATCGTTCATTGCATTCTACTACTAAGATGTGCCCTTTTGAAGTTGTGTATGGTTTACTACCTCGTGCACCTATTGATTTGTTGCCTCTTCCATCTTCGGAGAAGGTTAATTTTGATGCTAAAGAACGTGCTGAATTGATTTTAAAAATGCATGAGTTAACTAGGAAAACATTGAGCGTATGAATGCTAAATATAAACTTGCTGGGGATAAGGGTAGAAAACATGTTGTGCTTGCACCTGGAGATTTTGTTTGGTTACATTTGCGTAAGGATAGATTTCCTGATTTGCGCAAATCAAAGCTAATGCCACGTGCTGATGGTCCTTTAAGGTGTTGGAGAAAATAAATGATAATGCATATAAACTTGAGCTGCCTGTAGATTTTGGGGTTAGTCCCACTTTTAACATTGCAGATTTGAAGACTTATTTGGGTGAGGAAGATGAACTTCCGTCGAGGATGACTTCATTTCAAGAAGGGGAGGATGATGAGGACATCAATACCATATTTACACCCACAGCCCCTGCTGCTATATATACTGGACCAATTACTAGAGCTCGTGCACGTCAATTAAATTACCAGGTACTTTCGTTTCTTGGTAATGATTCTAATATTCATGAGAATATGATGCTGCCTAAATTGGATACATTTGTTTTGCTTACAAATGAAGGGCCTAGCTTGGAGAAGGATGAACACTGGAGCAAGAACAAGCATGGAGATGATGGCATGCGCAAGGGGAACAAGAACGGAGTTACAAGTGATGATTTCAGGACTTTGAAGCCACCATAATGGGTGCATGAAGCCTTGGACGAAATACACAAGATGCCACTTCATAAATTTCGTCCCGAGGCTATTCTAGGTGCTGCGTCACCTTATTATTGGGCCAGGCCCATGTAATTTCGAAATACATAAGTATAGGCTATTTTTAGAGTCCGTATGTGTGGGGAAACAAGAGATAGGGTTGATTTCGGACCCCTCCACCAAGGGCCACGAAATCCCCCCCCCCCCTCTTCCTCCATATATACAGCCCTTAGGGCATCGTTTAGACTTTGGGTTTTGTTTAGATTAAAGTTCGCCATAGCTGCAACTTCGCGTACTTCGTTTGTGTTCAACGACCAGACAAAGGCGTCACAGAACCCCACCTTGATCACTAAAACTTTCCTCTTATATTCGCAATATCCAGATTGCAATCTTAGTTTCTTGCTTGTTCTTCGTTTGCCTGCAGGAAACAGACCTTCATGGTCAGGTTGATCGTGCTCCGGCGTGGTCAATAACCTCTTGGAGTTGGTTTAGCGATTGCTAAGGCGCGACATCCTCGCACGTTTGTAGTCGGATCGTCAAAGTCGACTTCCTCCAAAACGATAGCCACCATCTCATCGAAAGACGGGACACCTTTACCTCTATCAGATGATCTTGGAGGAGCGGCGGGTCGCGTTCCGGTAGGCGCACGACGACCATGAGTACAACCTCCGTCTCCTCGACAAGCATAGGTGTGCAGAGGAGCAACTTACTGCCGGCACGGCCATCGCATCGGACGTGGATGTGCCCGGGCAGGAGGTGCTACTCGACTCCTATTGTTCCGCTCAAGACATCCGTCGTGACTGCTAGCAGTACCGCCTCCATCAAGCTAAGTTGTAAAGCCACCTTCAAGGAGATCAACAAGGCGGCAGATGATGTGTACGACAAGAGTGTGGACGAGGTCGCCAGCTCCGCCACGGTTGCGCCCCGTCGCCACAACCATGAAGTTGGCACGTTTGTGCGCGGCAGTGGCAACGAGGAAGGTAGAGGATGGGAGGTCGCCATCGCTCGGGTCCTAGGAAGGCCAGTGCTCTTTCACCCCCGTTGAAGCCAAGTTTAGCGGGGTCATCATCGTCAGCCGATTAGCCGCTTGCAGGCTGCGGAGGTGGAGGAGGAGCTTTAGTTGCCGGGGCTCAAGCCTAATGGACATGGGGAACAGGCGTTGGTTGGCATTTAGGCTAGGTTTAGAGTCCGATCTAATCCAAGTATGAATGAATATCGTTCGGGTTGTTTAAGTATGTATTAAATTTGTTCAATTTCATTATATTTCGATCGAAATGCAACTGAACATAGCGGCTAGTTTGGATGGTCGGCTCCCGCATCCATGTTCGCGGACCGGTCCCTCTATCCATGGACAAATACGGTGTCTGGTTTATGGGTCGGTGTTGGAGATGCCTTAACGGAATATTTGGAAACTTTGAAGAAAAAAAACATTGAATAACCATGAACTGAAACCACTTATTGTTCTTTTGGTCAAACAAGTTCGGCATATTTTCAAATTCGAATAACATGTCTTCGGAAGAAAAGAAACATGACCGCACTAAGGGCACGAATTAGCCTCGCCCAAGGAACAACAATGTTACACCTACTGAACTGAACGAATGCCCGAACCCGGAGCAACCGATGTTCACATGTTGCTACAATGCTGATCATCAAACCGATCAACAAGCACGAAACAATTCAAATGGCCAAGCCGCCGCGCACGCACGTACGTCGATCACGTCCTGACCCTCCTGCAGTTAGCGCGGACCTTGCCCGGATTGGCGCCGCGGATGGCGCCCATCCTGCCCATGGCAACCGCGAAGCTGCCAAAGAAGGCGGACGGGGCGGCGGCCCTGAGCTCCCTGACCCTGGCTACGGTCCGGGGCGAGTTGAGCGCGGCGTCGGACTCGAGCACGGTGCGGTTGGCCAGCACGTTGGCGTAGTAGCTGGTGTCGAACCCGTAGGGGCTGCCGGCGTCGAGGGACACCACCCTGTTCGCGTCGTAGCCGCACTGCCGCCTCAGCTCGTTCCTGAAGGTCGCGTTCATGCCCTTGTCCTGGTCGCTCATCAGCCGGTAGTCGAACGTGCCGCACCGCGTCACCCCCAGCGTGTGCGCGCCCGACAGGACCACCACGTCGTCCATGGACAGGCCCTTCCTGTAGAAGTACTGCGCCAGCAGCTCCACGTTCCGCTGCTTGTGCGGAGGTAGGTCGCTGTTCGCCATGCTCGCCCGCGACACCGTGCCGTCCGGCCTCCCGCCGGGGACCTTGTACTCGTACCCGCCGGTCTGCATGCATGCATTCGAATCCACAGTTATTTGGTCGGTCGTACGTCAGTGATCGACATCACAAGCCGGTGAACCTGACTACCGGTGCACGTACCGCGACCCTGACGCTGTCCCTGGCGGCGTAGGCGAGGATGTCCGCGCACGACACCGTCTCCTTGCCAACGGCCTCGATCCTCGCCTTGGCCCTGTCGATCACCTCGAACCCCCGGAGGCTCTGGTTCGGCGGCGCGTTCTTCTCCGCCTGGTTGTCGCCGGACTCCAGCAGCACTGACCCGTCGCACCCCTGCCAGCCACGCACACGCACGTTGCAGTCCATCACAAAACTCAACACCAGCGATCGGGACCGGGACGTGCTTAGTGCGCGCTTACATTGACGAAGCAGTCGTGGAAGTGCAGCCGGAGCAGCGCCGCCGGCATGCTCCTGTCGGCGTTCCACGCCTTCTGGACCTCCTCGAACACGATGCTCTCGGCTCTATTGCACGTCTGGTCGTAGTACCCAACCCTGAGGGTCTGCGCCTCGGCCACGGTGGCGGCGTGCAGGAGCAGCCCCGCCACGACCACGACGGCGACCAGCATTACTCCCATGGCCATCGACCTCCAAGATCACCGCCACGGTGAGCCGAGATGACCGGCCGGTGCAGCTCTTGGTTATCTGTACGTATTGCGAGCTAAGGAGGAGCACGGTGGTTTGGTTAACGACGAGGGGTTAGGTTTATATATATATATACGAGGGAGCCACGAGATCGAGTAGCTGATTAGGACGTGGATGCAATGCGACGTCGTAGTCGAGGATTCATTCGTGCGTGCATTTGAGGCGCGCACGAAGCAAATGACGAGCTGTCTTATCTCGTTTTAAATTCGTGGTCTTGTCTTCGTGATCGAGGCATCGAGTAGGCCTCCCCCAGGACATGCGTGAGATGCTATACTTGCAGCTGGAGATGAGGGAGCTAGCGGCGTTGAACGATGGACGCGACCGTGTCCCGGCCAACCTAGACATGCTGCCGTGTTTAAGATCCCGCGGGATGGAATCTGTATATCATCGTGCAATCATGGTTGAAAAGAAAAGGAGAAACAGTGGGAAGCCACCACTAGGGGTGAAACAAGAGCTCATAGCCCACAAGTTTAATGAGTGTACGACAGCTCCGCCGGTTAAACACGCTTAACAAGCTTAACAGATGAGCTAACGACTTTCACGAGCCGCTTGTCATGTTCGTTAATCACAACATAGATTCCTATCTTTAGTAGTAGAATTTGGTGACACCTCAACTCATCCATGCAATCTAATGGACCAACCCAGCCCGAAAATTCTACACTTACGGACAAGTTACAGGCTGCAGCCTACGGACTACCTCTCCTAACCAATCTCTCGCCCCCTCTGATTTGCATGGTGGGGCCGGCCATCATGATTTCCCAATCCTTTAGTTCCACGTCTGTCCGTAGCGCATCGTCCGTTAAAATCTGCGCATAGTTATAGCATTTAGTGCGCCTCCTCCCTGTCCCATCCCATGGTCACCGTCTTCATTCGTAATCACAACCACAGTCTAGCCCCGTAGGCCTATTGTCAGCCCGACCATTTAACACAGGTATAATTTCTTTTCCAAAAATTCGTAAAAACAATTCAATTTTTTTTCTTTCATGAGTGCGCAAAACACCATAA